>NC_135822.1:5895635-6180263 GCF_964213995.1 Mustelus asterias
CACTGCTGCCTCACAGCGCCAGGGACCTGGGCCTGGGTTCAATTCCCGGTTTGGGTCACTGTCTGTGCAGAGTCTGTGCGTTCTCCTCGTGTCTGCGTGGGTTTCCTCCGGGTGCTCCGGTTTCCTCCCACAGTCCAAAAGATGTGCTGGTTAGGTGTAGTGGTCATGCTAAATTCTCCCTCAGTGTACCCGAACAGGATTCAGAGTGTGGAAACTAGGGGATTTTCACAGTAACTTCATTGCAGTGTTAATGTAAGCCTACTTGTAACACTAAGAAATAAACTTAAAACTTTTCTTTTTTAAATACCTGTAGAGACATCTATGTTTATATTTGTAGCTAACTTTCTCTCATACTCTAACTTCTCCCTCCTAATTAACTTCTAGTCATTCTTTGCTATTCTTTATATTCTGTCCAATCTTTTGATCTGCCACTCATCTTTATGGAAGTATATTCTTTTCTTTCCATTTAATACTATCTTTAACTTCCTTACTTAGCCGCGGTTGTTGTGTCTTTCCCTCAGAGTCTTTCTTTCTCATTGGAACGTATCATTTCTGAGTATTCAAAAACACCTCTTTAAAAATCTGTCCATGCATCTACTGTCCAAACCCTTAACCTAATTTCTCAGTTCACTTTAGCCAGCTCTGTTTTCATACCCTCATAAATGCCCTTGTCTCAGTTTAAAACACTAGTATTAGATCCACTTCTCTCTGCCTCAAACTGAATGTGAAATTCAATTGTATAATGATCACTGCTACCTAGGGGATCCTTCACTGTGAGGTCATTAATTAATCCTGTCTCATTGTACCAGATCTAGTAGAGCCTGCCCTCTGGTTGGTGCTAAAACATGCTGCTCTCATGTGCCACTTTAAGAAACTGTCTCGAAAACAATCCATAACCTCATCATCCAGGCTACCTTTGACCATCTGATTTGACTAATCTATATGTAGATTAAAATCACTCAGGATTATTGCTGTACCTTTCTCATAAGCCCCCATTATTTCTTAAAACCATAGAATCCTACAGTGCAGAAGGAGGCCATTCGGCCCATGGAGTCTGCACTGACTCTCTGAAAGAGCACCTTACCCAAGCACCCACCTCCACCCCCCCACCCCCCCCCCCTTCCTATGGGAGAAAACTGGAGCACCTGGAGGAAACCCACACAGACACGGGGAGAACGTGCAGATTCCACACAGACAGTCACTCGAGGCTGGAATTGAACCTGGTTCCCTGGCGCTGTGAGGCAGCAGTGCTAACCACTGTGCCACTGTACTGCCCCTATATACCTTTATACCTCTTCCTGTATACCTCATCCTATAGTGTGCTTACTATTAGGAGGCCCATAAACCACTTCCACGTGATTTTGTACCTTTATCATAGAAATCATAGAAACCCTACAGTGCAGAAGGAGGCCATTCAGCCCATCAAGTCTGCACTGACAACAATCCCACCCAGGCCCTATCCCCGTAACCTTCACTATTTACCCTGCTAATCCCTCTAAGCTATGCATCCAGGGACATTAAGGGTCAATTTAGCATGGCCAATCCACCTAACCCGCACATCTTTGGACTGTGGGAGGAAACCAGAGCACCCGGAGGAAACCCACGCAGACACAGGGAGGACGTGCAGACTCCACACAGACAGTGACCCAAGCCAGGAATTGAACTCTGGTCTTTGTGAGGCAGCAGTGCTAACCACTGTGCCACCGTGCTGCCTTATTTCTCATCTCTACCCAAACTGATTATACACCTTAATCTGCAGAACTAAAGTTATCTCTCTCTCTAATGTACCAATGTTGTCCTTGATTCACAGAGCTGTCCCTCAATCTTTGCCAAACATCCTGTCCTTCCTAAATTAAGTCTTGAATATTCAGCTCCCAGTTGTTGTCATCCTATAGCCTTCTCTGTGACGGTTATTGGATCAGACGTATTTATTTCTATTCGTGCTGTCAACTGATCAATTTTCTTACAAAAGCCTTTAGTTATCATGAAATCCCTACAGTGCAGAAGTAGGCCATTCAGCCCTTCGGGTCTGCACTGACTCTCCGACAGCGCATCCCACCCAGGCCTCTGTCCTTTTACTTGCATTGTAACCTCTGGCTTGATCTACTGGTGCATTGTTTGGTTTGTGCACTCTGTCCCTTCCTGCCACATCCTGATAATCATTTCCCTTATTCCTATCTTGCCTTTTTGCCTTGTCTTCTATATTTAATTTATTACCAATCCCCAAACTTGATCCATTTCCCCCACTATTTATTTTAAACCCTTTCTACTGCCCTAGTTATACAAGTCAACAGAACGCTGACCCCAGCACCGTTCTGGTACCACCACTGCTCCCACTTTCCCCAGAACCTCATGAATGGAAACCTATTTCCCTCACACCAATCTCTGAGCCACATTTAACTCTCCAATCTGATTCACCCTCCACCAATCTGCTTGTGTCTCAGCTAGTAATCCAGAGTCATAGAGTTATAGAGGTTTACAGTCTGGAAACAGGCCCTTCGGCCCAACTTTTCCATGCTGCCCTTTTTTTTAAACCACTAAGCTAGTCCCAATTGCCCGCATTTGGCCCATATCCCTCTATACCCATCGTACCCATGGAACTGTCTAAATGCTTTTTAAAAGACAAAATTGTACCCACCTCTACTACTACCTCTGGCAGCTCGTTCCAGACACTCACCACCCTCTGTGTGAAAAAATTGCCACTCTGGATCCTTTTGTATCTCTCCCCTCTCACCTTAAACCTATGCTCTCTAGTTTTAGACTCCCCTACCTTTGGGAAAAGATATTGACTATCTAGCTGATCTATGCCCCTCATTATTTTATAGACTGCTACAAGATCACCCCTAAGCCTCCTACGGAAAAATTCCCAGTCTATCCAGCCTCTCCTTATAACTCAATCCATCAAGTCCCGGTAGCATCCGAGTAAATCTTTTCTGCACTCTTTCTAGTTTAATAATATCATTTCTATAATAGGGTGACCAGAACTGTTCACAGTATTCCAAATGTGGCCTTACCAATGTCTTGTACAACTTCAACAAGACGTCCCAACTCCTGTACTCAATGTTCTGACCAATGAAATCAAGCATGCCGAATGCCTTCTTCACCACTCTGATTATTACCTTTGGAGAATGTTTTTTTTAAAACTTAATCCCTGGTTGCTCACACTCCCTCAGTGGAACCTCTTTTCTAGTCCTACCCATGTTGTCGGTGTGTCCATGGAACACAACCACTGGAACCTCCCCCTCCCATTACACATTGTAAGAATTTAGCCCTCTGATCCATCAGTGTGTTTTGGTCCTAACTTTGGGATGGCTCACTGACGCTGTTCTGAGATTGGGGGAGAGGTGTGCTGTTGCGTCAGGGCACAAAATTCTTTACTCTGTATCAAACCCGTGTTATACACATCCTTGGCAGTGTTTGACACTGGGATTCCCCAGCACCAACATACCGAACTTTAATAATTCCAAATTCAAAATGGTTAATGTTAAAGTCCAGGCAAAAAACTCCAAAGTGTTTTGTGAAGTTAGCCTTGACCCTAAGTTTTATATATAATTTTGGCAATAGGGTGATCATAATGTGTTTCACTCCGGGTATGATTCTATTGAGACACGAGGAAGCTTTTATCAAACAAATTTTATTTAATAATAGTTAGAATATAACAAAAAAATTAAAGTAAAAAAGTAAAGTTTATTTATTAGTCACAAAGCAGGCTTACATTAACACTGCAATGAACTTACTGTGAAAATCCCCTAGTCGCCACACTCCGGTACCTGTTCGGGTACACTGAGGGAGAATTTAGCACGGCCAATGCCTCTAATCAGCACGTCTTTCGGACTGTGGGAGGAAACCGGAGCACCCAGAAGAAACCTACTCAGACACGGGGAGAATGTGCAGACTCCGCACAGATAGTAACCCAAGCTGGGAATAGAACTCGGGTCCCTGGTGCTGTGAGGCAGCAGTGCTAACCACCTGGCCACCAAGGCACGATTTTTGACAATTAAAATGCTTATTAATGACAATTAAATATGACAAAGTATAATTCTTAACAGCTAGCTATCTCTAATGTTCCAATGTAGAGCAACATCCCACAGACACATACCCTTCTTCAGAATTAGTTTGTACAAAATCATCCCAATCAAGCCTCACTCTCCAATCCCAAGGGAACACCAAAACTACAAAACATTGCATTAGAGCAGATTAAAATAAACATGAAGTTAATTATACCGCTTCAGTAACAGTAAAGGACACCGGTTGCAGACAACACGGTGCCAACAAATTGCCAGGGATTGCTGGAAACATCCTGCAGAGAAACATGATGAGAATACATTTCCTAAAGGTACCGTACCGTCACATTAAACAGATTAGTCAATTTTAGCACCAGCAGCAATGTAGGATTCAAGTTATGTCACATGACAATAATACAAATGGTCATGTTAGAATCATTTGTTAGTAAGTTGGCAAATTGATCTAATTCTAGTGAAACTTCTTTAGGATTTACAGTCCTTCTGACCTTGATGGACCCAATCCCTAATGAGGTGAAAGTGGCTTTCCACGTGTATGGAGTTGGATCATTTGCACAGGGAATCACGACTACTGTCTTCACTGTTGCCTCACCCCAGTGTGTAAGATTTCTTCCTCATCCTGTGCAGTTCTGTATGTTATGATCAGAATGTCGGGTGTTGCGCTCAAACTTTTACGTTGAACTGGAAATGTTGGTTTGCTCCTCAAACGTGATGGAGCCGCTGGCCGGATAATTCGGGGAAATGGGGCTGAAGACATTGATACAGATCGTGAAATGGACAGGATCGGTTCAGGTCCGTAGCAAATGACCTGAATGCCACTGGGTTAGGAAGGGGATCAGTCAGCCAGACAGCTCCAGCCTGATCACCCATCGGGTGAACACTGCAGCAAAGCTTGTGTTGGATCTCCAGCGAGCATTTGTGATGCCTCTCCTGGTTGAACATCCAAATAACGGTACAAACTACCGGATGAAAAATGACAAGTTGTGCAAAGTGCGGTCAGTGCCGCAAGAATTTTATCCCAATGAGACTCAATAACGTCAGGGGAATAAGAGAGAAAATTACTGATAGAAATGTGGTATGAAAAGATATTATTACATGTTATGTAAACTGCAGATTCAGACCCCCAATGTAAAGAAAGCAACAAATCTTGACTTTGAAAGTGTAGCTTCTTTTGGTTTTAAGCATTAACACTGATTACGATTTTGTTATTGTTAGGTAAACACAACTCCTGAGTTGTACTACCTGTCCTTTGTGTTATCTGTACTGAGTGTGCTTGCAACAGGTATGTACTTTGTCATTATTAAGGAATGTAGTTGAAGGGACATGACCCACATTGCCAAGGTTATCAGAGTTGAGTTGAAGATCAGGCTGGGTAGTAATAATTAGATTATTCCAAAATTGAAATTTAGCAGCTTGTATACTATAGGGACAGGAAAAGACAGAAGGGTGTTCCACAGTTTTAATTCCATATTTTCATGGTAACATGTCCTCCATTGACGATAAGAGCTTGGGACGGCACAGTGGTTAGCACTGCTGCTTCACAGTGCCAGGGACTTGGGTTCGATTCCAGCCTTGGGTGACTGTGTCGAGTTTGCACATTCTCCCCGGTCGGAATTTTACCGCATCGGCCGCCCTGGGAATCGGAGCGGGCGAGGGGCAGACCATGGAAAGATTCGTTGACCTCGGGCAGGATTTTACGGTTTTGGGATGAGCAAGGCCATAAGATCCCACCCAACATGCCTGCATGGGTTTCCTCCGAGTGCTCCGGTTTCCTCCCACAGTCAAAAGATGTGCTGGTTAGGTAGATTGGCTATGCTAAATTGTTCCTTAATGTGCCAAGATGTGCATGTTAGGTGGATTGGCTATGCTAAATTGCTCCTTAGTATCCCAAGTTGTGTAGGTTAGGTTGATTAATGGGGTAAATACATGGAGTAACAGGAAAGAGTCTGGGTGGGATCCTCTGAGAGATTCGGTGCAGATGCGATGGGCCGAATGGCCTGCTTCTACACTGAAGTGATTCTGTGAAAATATACAGTAAAATATATTTTGCAAATGTCACTATTAATTTTAATTGTGCTGATCTAATATTATATTTCCACGCTTCAGCCTTGTACACAACGAGCACTTAATTGAGAATTCATGACCTTGTCAATGTGGATTTTTGTGAGTGAATTCTGTAATCAGATAGGCAAGGAATGGAAGTTTACCTTAATTCACATCACCCTTTTTAACCCCAATACATGGCATGTATTTCCTGTCCACATTAACCTTCTTGAGTCCTGGCTTCAGCTATGTTTTGTGTATCAATGTTTGAGGAAATTCTATGTCAACATATGGCTGTCACACTGCAAACGTAAACTTCTCGTCATCAGGCGATATGATTGTGTTTCCCAGTTCATGTTGCTCATGCCATCATTGATTACAACTTTACCCTTCAAGTAACCAGAACAAGTCACGGAGTTCTCTTAAACAGCTGTTTTAATTTCAAGCTATAGCAAGGTCCCTGGAAAGCTACTGCTCCGATTCTGTAGCTAGCCAGAGTGCCGTATTCCAAGATACATAAGCAATTATAGTTTTCAAGTTCGATTACAAGTAATTAGCATATACCAATCACAATCACTTTATGCTTGCTTCATTATAATATCCAATCAGTATGAAGACTTCATAATACTTCATTGTGTTTTTTACAAGTTATCGAGATCCAGTTCATTCCTGTGTCTGTGGCCACTCCCTTTTTCTAGTTCCGGATTCTGATTTAATGAGTTTTGCCCAGACTAATGGCCTTGGTGCTTATCTTTGATTTGATTTATTATTGTCGCATCTATTGGTATACAATGAAAAGTATTGTTTCTTGTGTGCGATACAGACAAAGCATACTGTTCATAGAGAAGGAAAGAGTGCAGAATGTAGTGTTACAATCATAGCTAGGGTGTAGAGAAAGATCAATTTAATGCGAGGTAGGTCCATTCAAAAGTCTGATGGCAGCAGGGAAGAAAGTGTTCTTGGGTCGGTTGGTACGTGATCTCAGACTTTTGTATCTTTTTCCCAATGGAGGAAGGTGGAAGAGAGTGTGTCTGGGTTGCGCGGGGTCCTTAATTATGTCTGCTTTTCCGAGGCAGCGGGAATTATAGACAGTCAATGGGTGGGAGGCTGGTTTGGGTGATTGGGCGTCTTTCATGACCCTTTGTAGTTTCCTGCGGTCTTGGGCAGAGCAGGAGCCAAACCAAGCTGTGATACAACCAGAAAGAATGCTTTCTATGGTGCATCTGTAAAAGTTGGTGAGCTTTGTCGTGGACATACCAAAGTTCCTTCGTCTTCTGCAAAAGTAGAGGTGTTGGTGGGCTTTCTTAACTATAGTGTCGGCATGGGGGGACCAGGACAGGTTGTAGGTGACCTGGACACCTAGAAACTTGAAGCTCTTGATCCTTTCTACTTCATCCCCATTGACGTAGACAGGGACATGTTCTCCATTATGCTTCCTGAAGTCGATAACAATCAGTGAAGGCTCTTATAAGACCACCTTTCTTTTTCAATGCAGCTTGTGTGATTTTTAAACTATGTGATTATTAAACCTTTCACCATCATACCCGACCGTGTACCGAACTGGACCATGCAGCTTTCCTGGAAATACTATGCAGGGTTCCAAGTCAGAATAGGGAGACTGGAAAAGTTTCGCATTTACAGTGGTCACCTGAACAAGTTACTGGGAATATATTGGGCACTCTGGAAAGCTAGCTTCAGAAGAGCTGGGAGTAGAACAGAAGAAGGAATCTATTTTTATCACTTGTCATGGTGGAGAGAACCTTTCACTTGCTGTCCCTGGTTGTATTTCAACGACCTCTCTGTTGTGTTTATTTGTGGTAGTAAGTACTGTGGAAGATGATTGACCCAGTCAGACAAGAGTCAGCCACCTTATCAGCTGCAGCACGGTGACACAGTGGTTAGCACCGCTGCCTCATAGCGCCAGGGACCCGGGTTCGATTCCCGACTTGGGTCACTGTCTGTGTGGAGTTTGCAAGTTCTCCCCGTGTCTGCGCGGGTTTCCTCCGAGTGCTCCGGTTTCCTCCCACAGTCCGAAAAGGAGAACTTTTTCCCCTGAGGATTGTGAGTCTCTGAATATTTTTTGGGCAGAGCTAAATAGACTCTTAGGGCGGCACAGTGGTTAGCCAGGGATCCAGGTTCAATTCCAGCTTCGGGTGACTGTCTGTGTGAACATTCTCCCCGTATCTGTGTGGGTTTCCTCCCACACTCCAAAGGTGTGCAGGTTAGGTGGATTGGCTATGCTAAATTGGCCCTTAGTGTCGGGGGACTAGTAGGGTAAATATGGGGGTTACGGGGATAGGGCTTGTGTGGGATTGTTGTCAGTGCAGACTCGATGGGCCAAATGGTCGTCTCCTGCTCTGTAGGGATTCTATGATGAGTGGGTGAAGGGTAGGCAGGAACATAGAGAAATCCGATCAGCCATGATATCAAATGGTGCAGCAAGCATGAGGGGCTGTGGCCTACTCTTGCTCCTAATTCATTTGCATGTTCACATGTGATCTTGCAGCACAGGAAGAGGCCATTTGGCCCATTGTCTGTGCTGGCTCTTTGCACAATTAGTTCATTCCCTCATAATCCGACAGTAACCTCCGAGCTTTTCCTATGGGAAGCAAAGACCCACAGCAGACACCGTGGAAGTGATCTCTTGGTTCCACAGAAGCAGTAATTTCAGAGTCAGATTGTGTTGAAAATTCCACTGGTAACCTGTTTTTATGTTGCTGTGTTTTTTTTAAAACAGTGTTCATTGGATTCCTGATACCATTCTGGCTTGCTGACATTTTCTGCACTGGAATGGTTTTAACTCAGCGATCCCGAGATGGAATCTGTCAGAAGCCGGTTGCTAACTGCTCGTATCTGTGGCATGTTTAATGAAGGCACTCAAAAAAAAACACCAGCATGAATAATGTATTTGGTTGCCATGCGACAGGAGCTTCTGGAACATTCCACCAGTGAGAGTTTGAGCCATTGCGGTGGAAACAACCCACGATACGTTACGTCAGAGGGCTCTGAATGACTGGATTAGCTGAAAGTATTTGCTTTGTAGGTTTAATGTATTTGACTGCAACACAACTGTTACATCTAGAGAAATCACTGTCAGCTGTGATTTCTTTATAAACTTTATAAAGTTTTGACCATTTCAAATCAATTTCAATTGCAGCTGTCAATTGCATAAGCACAAATTCAGAAGGATTCACACTCAGGAAAGGCAAAAGACTTCTTGTTTCTAGATATATTTCAAACAGTGGCACTGCTTAACTCAGAGGGCAGAGGTTGCTTGAGAATACACGGGCAGAATTTTTATTTTCCCCAGTCTATCAAGTGTTAGAATGTTCTTGCAAAGACAGCATAAGGGCAAAGCACACTCTCCAGCATTGCAGCCTGGCTAACCTCCCAGAAACTAACAGAACCTCCATCTTGTTCAGCAACATGAAGCGGTGATGGCCTCATGGTATCACTAGGCTATTAATCCAGGAATGCAACTAGTGCTGTGGGGACCGGGGTTTGAACCCTACCACAGCAGATGCTGGAATTTGAATTCAATAAAACATCTGAAATTAAGAATCTACTGATGACCATGGAACTGGTCGATTATCAGGGAAACTCATCTGTTTTGCTAATGTCCCTTAGGGAAGGAAATCTGCCATCTTTACCCGGTCTGGCCTACATGTGACTCCAGGGCCACACCAATGTGGTTGACTCTCAACTGCCCTCGGGCAACTAGGGATGGGCAATAAATGCTGGCCAGTCAGCGATGCCCATGTCCCAAAAATAAAGCTCTGACAAAGAGTCATTCAGGCTCTATTCTCTCTCCACAGATGCTGTCAGATCTGCTGAGATTTTCCAGCATTTTCTGTTTGTATTTCAGATTGTAGCCTTCAATAATTTGCTTTTATTTTATTATGGAACCCATCTCTGGTTCTGCAAGAAATCAAAGACATTGAAGATTTATCTATGCCTTCCACATCGCCCCAGGCACTGTTACAGTCAAAATACAAGTAAGGACTCTTAGGATCTGGCCCAAAGAGGAATAATGTAGGACACTGGCCATTAGGCAGGATCATGCTATTGAGTTGGATTTTTTTTTAATTCAAACGTGGGACATGGACATCACTGGCTAGGGCAGCATTTATTACCCATCCCTGGTTGCTTGAGGGCAGTTGAAAGTCAACCCCAGAGCTGTGGCTCTGGAATCACATGTAGGCCAGACCAGATAAGGAAGGCAGATTTCCTTCCCTGAAGGACATTAGTGAACCAGATGGGTTTTTCTGGCAATGGTTCATGGTCATCAGTAGTCCTTAATTTCACGTTCTTATTGAATTCAAATTCTGCCGTGGTGGGAGTCGAACCCAGGTCCCCAGAACTTTAGCTGAGCTTCTGGATTAATAGTCCAGCGATAGTACAATGAGGCCATCCATCACCTTCCCATGCTGATCAGCCATGATCATGTTTCAAACAGGTTGAATGTAGCCTCAAGTAATTGTCTGTGGCTACTGGCCAGACACAACGAAGCACACGAGAGCAACTTGCTCCTCACCTGATTTTATCCCTCCTCTTCAAGGTTGGCATCAGAAGCAGAGATCAAGCCTGCATGCTGGTATACAGTGACAGCAAACTTATCATGCTTGCAGAAGCTCCCAGGTTTCAATAAACCACCTAAAACTATATCCACACAAGCCATGGCAACTGGAAGTTTAAAAACCCCACTGTGCCACTGCCATCACCTAGAACTAGTGACCTTGCTAATGCAGTCATAATTATTTCCTACATTACAGAGACTACACATTATCCAGCAGAACCACCTGAATGCAAAATTATTGTTGTTGCGCTCCATCAGCCTCAAGGAGAATGCTACATTTAGTCTAATGTATTTTAAGAACACAATTATGAACTATGATTATTTTAAATAAAAACAAAATACTGCAGATGCTGGAAATCTGAACAACAGAATATATTGGATAAACTCAGCAGGTCTGACAGCTTCTGTAGAGAGAATCAAGAGTTAATGTTTCAGATTAAATTATCCTTCTACAGAACTGTGGCAAAACACTCAAAGTTTAAAGTTTATTTATTAGTCACAAGGCTTACATTAACACCGCAATGAAGTTACTGTGAAATCCCCCTAGTCGCCACAGTCCGGCGCCTGGTCAGGCCAATGCACCTAATCAGTACGTATTTCAGACTGTGGGAGGAAACCGGAGCACCCGGAGGAAACCCACGCAGACACGGGGAGAATGTGCAAACTCCACACAGACAGTGGCCCAAGCCGGGAATCGAACCCGGGTCCCTGGCACTATCAAGCAGCAGTGCTAACCACTGTGCCACCCACTCTCTCCACGGATACTGCCAAATCTGCTGATTATTTTGTTACCATTATTTCATTATGATTTAAGGCTCAATTTTGAATCAAGATTCACAGAAAGTACTCAAATCTTTTTCACCTCGAGCCTCTTGGGCCTTTTATGGAATATAAAAAATAAATGGGAAACAGAAGCAGGAACGAACTCCGTGGTCTTCCCCTGCAATGCTCATTGGAATAATTGGGCTCACACTTGAAGATTTTCTATTTGAATAGAGTAACTCACCTCCCAACTCCCCAAAGCCTGTCCACCATTTACAAAGCCCACTTCAACAGTGTGATGGAATACTCTCCACTTGCCTGCATGAGTGCAGCTCCAACAACCACCAAGAAGCTCAACACCACCCAGGACAAAGCAGCCCAGTTGTCAGTACTCCATGCCTCCATCACTGGAAACATTAGCTTCCTCCACCACATTGGCAGCAATGTGTACCATCTACAAGCCGCATTGCAGCAACTCACCAAGACCCCTTCTTGCGACCTCTATCTCCTAGGACAAGGGCAGCAGCTGCATGCAAGTTTCCCCCTCCAAGTCGTACACCATTTGGGTTGGGAATGTAACTTTACCTTCATCATCGTTGGGTCAAAATCCTGGAACTCTGACAGCACTTTGGGTTTACTTGCTTCACAGGGTAAGCAACAGGTCCATCTTCTCAAGGGCAACCAAGGATGGGCAATAAATGTTAGTCCAGCCAGCGACACTCACCTTATGAAATTTAAAATAATGAAGAATATCTGTCTTGTGCAATGGGCTTGTATAATTTTCTCTACTGCAGTGCAGATGCCAAGAACAAATAAAGGTGTAACATTATACTAAAGTAACCAATATATTGGCTGTTGAATACCAGAGAAGTAACAAAATACTGTAAAAAATATGTAACTTGAGGAAGTAAAACTCCCTCTTGTGGTGAGAAGTAGAACATCACCAAGATAAGTGATTGAGCTTTTCCTTTTACATTTTCTATCATCCCTGTCAGCTCATTCAAATGGTCACTCATCACGTTCACACACAGGTGGAGTCAATAGATGGGTATTGTTCCACGCCTAACTTCCTTCCTCAGCTGACATCCACACACCAAAACCAGTCATTGGATTCAAAACCTGGATTTGCAAACCCCCCTCTGATGTTCCTTCTCCTCAGCCCATTGGTCATTCATTACCTGTTTCCCCAGCTACTTTGAACATCACTTCTAGAGTTCCAAAACAAAGTATTCCGATCAGTCCTCTTCCCTTCCTTGCCAACTTTGATCTTGAATGGCCTCAAGGTCCTTACCCAATTCAGAAGATGGATTTGAACCTCATTCAATGCAGTTATCCCCATCCAACATTCCTTGCAATAAATAGACTGGGACTTTTTTGTCTGGAGCGTAGGAGGCTGAGGGGTGACCTTACAGAGGTCTATAAATTGATGAGGGGCACAGATCAGCTAGATAGTCAATATCATTTCCCAAAGGTAGGGGAGTCTAAAACTCGAGGGCATAGGTTTAAGGTGAGAGGGGAGAGATACAAAAGGGTCCAGAGGGGCAATTTTTTCACACAGAGGGTGATGAGTGTCTGGAACAAGCTGCCAGAGGTAGTAGTAGAGGCGGGTACAATTTTGTCTTTTAAAAAGCATTTAGATCAGTGGTTCCCAAACTTTTTTCACTGGGCCGCACTTTCAGAATAAAAATTTGCTCGCGCCACACCGAATTTTTTATTGATAAATACATTCAAAAACAAAAAAAACTCCTAGCAGTGCTTGATTCATAACATAGAACACAACTACTTTATAATATCAAGGGACATCCAGAAAATATAAAACAATGCATCACTTGATGCTCTTGCTCTCACTTTGGAAAAACATCTATCCATGTTTAAATGTTTCTTTGATTGTCCTTGAATCTTCCCACCACACTTGCCATCCTCTCTCGCTGCACTGTACCCTTTGGGAACCACTGATTTAGATGGTTACATGGGTACGATGGTATAGAGGGATATGGGCCAAATGCAGGCAATTGGGATTAGTTTAGGGATTTTTTTAAAAAAAGGGCGGCATGGACAAGTTGGGCCGAAGGGCCTGTTTCCATGCTGTAAACCTCTATGACTCTAAATCACAAGTCTCTCCCCTGTCCAAAATGCAGCAACTGTACAACTCCAATGGCTTCCCCTCAAAACAACAGAAAAGGAACTTGGGAGCTCTGGTAATCCAGCTCAGCAAGATATCCATGTCGTCTTGACAGCAAGATTTATGAATCATAGAATCCTACAGTGCAGGCGGCCATTCGGCCCATTGAGTCTTCACCAACCACCATCCCACCCAGGCTCTATCCCCATAACCCCATACATTTACACTAGCTAGCCCTCTGACACTAAGGGGCAATTTAGCATGGCCAATCCACCTAACCAGCACATCTTTGGAGTGTGGGGGGAAACCGGAGCACCCAGAGGAAACCCACGCAGACACGGGGAGAATGTGCAAACCCCACAGATAGTGATCCAAGCCAGGATTCGAACCCAGGTCCCTGGCGCTGTGAGGCAGCAGAGCTAACCGCTGTGCCATCGTGCTGCCCAAGTTCAGTATGGGGGAGAAAAACTCCCAAGATCACTTGTCTCCTCCGCATTTCAAATTCCAGCAATGAGGTAGAAGCCCCATTTCAGGCCACAACCTGCAATTAAAATCTCCCACGGAGCAAGGGGAGGCCAGTAAACAAAGCTTCAGATTTTAAAGTTTATTTTCAAGTATAAACAACAGTCTTAATGAGCTTCAATATTATTGATCTATTCTTGGAGTGGTCTATTACCGTAGGATGCAGGGAGGTCACTGAAGTCACCTATTACTGCTGAATGTTCATGACTGAGCAATTAAGGAAACAGGCTTTCTTCCTTTTAACAGGGAATATTGACATTCTTTGCACTGAATGGAAACTGAATACAAAACCACGTCACCGTTTTCCTGCATTGCTTCAGTTATGAATTTGCTCCTCCTCTTCCGGCCATTAAACATCACCAGCTCCACTGCAATTCGGATAATTGGTTAAGCTCCATAATATCAATGGCATCCCTGACCTGTGGTATCCAGTTAACTTACCCGAGTGAGTGCATCAGGCACTCATGTATGCCCTAAGTAGGATCACATGTTACGTGACCGAACAATTACTTCTGAATTGTGGGATAACTCAACACAAATAATGTGGCCTTCTCCAGGTCATTCTGTCTCCCAAAGGCAGTAAAACAGCACACTGTCAGACTGGTGTATAGGCTAATAGATTTATTTACAGCTAAATAATGCACAGCAGTAAGACACAATAGTACAATACTTCAAACAAAAAGAAAAATCAGTTCACAAGGGGTAAAGCATTTTTACAATGTATTTCTCACATGGATAAAGTTTTGCAGTTGAAAGTCTTTTGCAGGCTGCCCGTTGCAATGTTATGAGTAAGCGATGAGATTTCAGTTGATCTCAATTGAGTTTCACAAGTAAATTGAACACCGAGAGATGTCTAAGCCCTCTGAATAAAGAACTGCTACTTAGTCACAGACAGTAGTGGACACTTCCATTTCTTGCTAATGAGCTGTTGATAATTTGTCCACGGGTCTTACATAACTACTCTTTGACCACATTGAATAGCACCCAAAGGCTACTTTATAGATCAAGCAGCCTCCCATATTTCATAACTGGTCTCTAGTCCCTGTTTTGGTGGTGAAAAAACACCATTTTAGTTACTTTCAGAACTGAACATTAAACACAGAAATTTGCCCTTTTCCAATGTCTCAAAACTCCTTTTCTCAGTCACCTTCAGCCTCTTTAGCTGTCCCAAAATTATGGTCAGAGCAAAACAGCAAAGTCTACAGGGTTTGGAAATTATAAGTTTACATCACTGGCAAGGTCAGTAATTCCAAATTGTCCCAAGAAGGCTTCTTGAACTGCTGGCAGTTTGCTAAACCATTTCAGAGGGTAGTTAAGAATCAATCACATTGATTGGATCCAAGGGCAAGTTTCCCTTCCTTCAAAAATGTCATTCATGCACTCAGTTGGGTATTCATCACAACCTGATATCTTCTGACAAAGTATTAACCCTAAGTTCCCCTCTCCACAGATTTTGCGCGACCTCAAATGTTTTACTATTTTTGTTTCATCCCATAATTGTCTATTTTTTTCAGAAATCAAACTCCATTTTAATGATGTTTTACAGTTCACTAGATGGTAGTGATGTTGCCAATAGACATTGAGATGAAAATCTAGTTAAGAATTTTCTCACAAATGAAGGTCAACTTAATTCCACCACATTATCACCAATCACATTTTCCTTTGTTTTACTAACCAACTGATTTGTACACAAACCTTCCGAATTATACTTTTAGATGTGTGATACAAACACGTTTGCGTACATAAAATCAGTAGTTAACATTACCAAACATGTACACTTTCTACCAGAATGCTCAAACCAGTTATATACATTTGCATTTCATCATAACGTGGATCTGAAGTAGCTATCTGGGCTGATGACACCTACAAACAATGCAATATTCCTAAGTCGCAGGCCACCTGTGGGGAAACAACATGGTGAAGGAACACCGGGAGTTCGAGCCATTAAAAAGACAAACACTGGCTTTAATTGTCCTTTTATTTTCACTGTAGTGCAGCGGGCAGCAAGCTTTATCACCCCCAGAAATGTCACACTACAGAACTCATTAAAACATGCTGGACAATATTGTAGTGTTTAGGGCTGGAAATTTATTGTAGCTCAAAGACTGTTCAAACTGATCTATCATACAGATCTGTGAGTAATACCCATATTGGCTACGTACAATTTATAACATGATTACATCTTGGTTAGCTTTTAACATGATAGCCTTTAAGTCTAATACATTATCTACGATGACAATATGTGGATAGACTTCAAGTCTCATACACAACATGAACACAAGACATCTATGTCAGACAAATACTTTAAACATAGGATTTATACTTTCCCAACTTTGAAAAAAAAAACTAGCACTCGTTTAAACTTGACAAAATAAGAATCAAGTAAAACCATATTTCCCCCATTGTTAGACAATCTACAATTTAAAGTTACAAAAGAATTGTGTGACTATTCCACTTCCTGGATGTACATCATTAAGTTATGCTATTTGCAAAAATCAAGGCACTCCCAACCAGCTCACCTCAATCCAGTTCAAATGACATGTTTCTGCCAAGGGCAGATCCTGATCCATAGAATGGGAGAAGATAGATCCAAAAAAGCAGACCTGGCTTCAAGGGGTAAATTTGGCCACAACATGGAATTAGACGCTGTACAACTGGCAAGGATTTATAGAAATCCTGAATAGTATCACAGTCTGTACTAAAGTTCTACATTCGCAACTTCCATCAAATAAGAATCTTGCATCCGTGTGTCTGGACTTCAGTTCGAATCTCATCTTCAACTGTTAACAAATGGCTGATTTAGCAGCAAGCGAATATTTTTCGATTAGTGGTATAACACGACTGGCCCACTCTTGGGTTAGGATGCTTGTACACAACTTTTCCCATCATCCATTAATAACAATTCTCTCTGAAACAACAGGCCGATCCTACTGCAGCTTCAACAAGATGTTGGAAAACTCACTATAAAAGTGTCTTCAGATTTCTGTGGAAAGCTAGTTTGTGAGAGAAACTGGATTTTCAGCTTCACCAGGGCAATGACTTGATTTCTGAGCCTTAAAACTCAGTGATAATTAGCGATATTGCCATTCACACAGCAGCTAAAAATACTCCACAGAGACATCTTGTGGATGCTGGCCTTTCCATAGTACTTAACCACATTCTCTGCACTCAAAACAAGAATGTACGCTTCGGGTTTCCAAGGTTTACCCTAAGCAACACAGGCCTACAAACTCACTGCCTCTTTCTGTTTGATACTGAAATGCTATGGGTGTGCCCATTTGAAGCTACAAAGGCAAACACTCTCAATCAAGTAGTTCCTGGATTCAGAATGTAAAATTGTAGAAATGTTGCAACATTTAAAACCTCTTGCAAAATTTTTCCAATTCTACGTAATTCAAGGATAAGGAAAGAACACAACAGCACAGGAACATTCATCACATCCATTTCCTACCAGGCCTCACTTTTCCTTCGAGAGAAACCAAATTCATCTCTTCCCTTCTAACCATTTACACGTTACCTCAATCAACAAAAGTTCCAACATAAATTTTGCGTCAGCCACAATCTTGCCGATAATTTTGACCACAAGTACACCCGAGATTCTCAGAGATCCTTTTCAAGTTCTCCTCGTTTCCTTCAGCCAGGCCTGCTTTGTGCATCTCACCAAAGCTGCATATTTTAGTACCTTTCTGGCAAACACACTTTCATATCAATTAAAAATTTATTTAAAAAACATGGAGGCAGAGAACTGTTTTAAAACCAAACACATGATTCACAAATGAGCCAATTTCTTTGTACAATTTCAACTACAATATTACCAGGAGAAACCAAAAGGTTTACTAAATGTAAACAGATAGCTTAAAACTACAGTACAATTCAATGTACAGGATCTATTTGATAGTTATTTGAAACATGTATGAGCCAACAGGGAAGGCTCACAAAGAAAGCATATTAAGTTTGATGAGCCTCTCTCTCCCCATTGTAAATCATCCATTTTAAAAAGACAGTATTACCTATGCTTGGTCTATACAGGGCCTGCTTTTTGCCAGTCCACCCACCCAATGTAGTGAAACTTTTGCATAGTGGCTGCCAATTCTCCATTCTGGTTAACCTTTACTTCCATTTTTAACAGAGCATAAATATTTGAAGATACAGGAGTTTTATGCAAAAGAGCATACAGTCTTAAAAGCCTAATTATAGGTGATGCTGGTTAAGCAGTTAAAATTACCCAAAAAGCCTTACTTCAGCTTTAGCATCTGAACACATTGAAATGTAAATTACAACAGTACTATTTCATGTGGCATCAGTAAGGATGACTTTATCTTAACAACAGCCAGCACATTTTATAATTAAGTTGAGCAGAATTGACATGGAGCCTCAAACGGTCAACATAAAAGATACACTGTCTCTTTAAATTTCTGCCTTTCAAACTCAAGTCTGTCCAATCCCTGTTTGTCACTACCACAATGACATTAATTACATAATTTCAATATATTTACAAAATATTAAAAATCTTGTTATTCCTCTACATAAATCGACCTCTTCTGCAATTTTTTTCCACATGCACTAGAAAAAAATCTGTGACCAGGCCAAAACCAAGCAACTTTAAACGCTACTCAATGCAATTTCTCTTTTCAATGGAAACAGAAAATAGCAAAGCTGCCTCTTAGAGCAAAGGGGACAGTCCTGAAAATTGTGTGTATTGTCTAGCTAAAGTCACTCATCAGATGACAAGAAAAAAGTGCAAGATGGTTCCTTAGGTCAGATGGAGTGAGCAACGGAGTCTCCAAAAGCACAAAGCGACAGCAGAGAGATCAATAGGTAAGAGTTGAGTCATCCCATTCAAGTTGCTGCTGTCTGTTTACATTCTGCTGGTCTTCCTGCTCACCTTCTTCCTCCTCACTGCTTTCAGATTCTGCACTAGTAATGTCATCCTCCTCATCACCTTCCTCACTTTCTTCCTCTTCTTCCTCCTCTTCCTCTTCACTACTATGCTGGTCCTCGTATGTCTGGTGAGGCGACAGAATAGATCAATACGACAAGGAACTTAATGACCCATGTCCCTTCAAAATGCAGAATAAAAACATTTATATACACATGCGTGCACATAAAAGTGCACGCTAGCAACTTATTTCCTGCATGGTTAAAAATGTAAAATGTTTTTGCACTGTATTAAATTGTCATTTACCTCCATAGGATTTACTGTAATAGTCAAGGCTGAATCATCCCAATCCATCTCATTCTCTTTCCCATTCTCTTGATCCCGCATAGTCCGCTGATGTGCGGCACGGATTCGGAAGACCCCAAGGATTATCATGAAGACCAGGAAGCTGACGCAAACCACAATGACAACTGTTGCGGCACTGGGTACAACTTGAACAAAAAAAAAAGTTTGTTAAAAAACTAAAAAAGACATTAATTGATAATCGGGAACATGGCCGACAAGAACATCGACATTTACTGAAACTAATTTATTTTAAAAAAGGATCATGACTTGCCTGGAACATGATACCGTTCCTCCAGCTCCACATTTACATCCAAACACACTAGATATCTTTCAACACTAAATTAACCAGATTTCATAATGTGGCTATTTGCCATTTATCATAAAATTTGACTTTAAAAACACATCGTAGGCTCTCCCTGACCATCTCTAGTTGAAGCAATTTTCTCCCGGTCTATAGGAAGCCACTAAATAGAACCATGGGGGACTTCCATGCATTGTGCAACAGCTGGCTTCGGGTCACTATCTGAGTTATACTAGTTGACAAGTTATAAAGAGAACTGGTAGCTGTATGAATGCAGGTTACTCTTAATCCTGACTATGGAAGTGTGCAATTGAATAGAATATTACAGGACTAGGGAGAACATTTTTCCAAGATCATTTCCAGTTTTTCAAATTTTCACAATTCACTCCAGAGATTCTGGAATGAGCTAAGCTCTGCGATTGGCTCTACACTTCTTGAAAGACAACACAAACCCATTGATGTGGGATCTGTTGCTGTCAAAGTCCTAATGTAATTTTAGATCAGCTAAAGCTGTCAGTGATATTATGGTCAAAATGAAATCTGGATTAATTTGGCAAACCTTAATCTGTTAAGATCTTGATTTAAAAACTTACAACACGGGAATAGCTGGATTCTAATAAATACAATAAATTAAAAAATTAACCACAGGCAAACTAAAAATATTTTCTTACTGTGATTACTAGGATTGACATGCGCAAAATCCTTGGTTAGCATTAGAGAAAGAGGCTTTATGTCCAGCACAGATTTGGGAAACTTATGCATGGTACTGAAATATTCCAAGGATGGAGATTTTTCTCATTAGGATGGCTGTTTATACATTTTCATATGATAAACAAATTAACATTCAAAACAGTGCACCCAGTGCTGTGGTCCTGATTGAACCAAGATCTTATCAGATTTTTTACCAAATTGAAACTTATTGCCTGAATTTTGCAAAAATAGAATGAAAAGGCAGAGACTTCACATTCCACCTTCCGTAATTAAACTTTTCCAGGTACCTGAGGATGAATGTGGGTTTGCAAGATTGTGCCCAGACAAGTCAACGGAAGCATGCTGAACTGGGCGAACAAACTCTGGCTGTGCCAACACATGGTTGGGGTGCTCCACTGGATTAGCTGTGTGAATCACATTGACCTGAAAATAACATGTACATCTCAGTTCAACTGACCCACAAACAACATGTAAATCTCAGTTAAACTGACCCACAAGACTCGGACTGAAGTAAAATTAGTAACCTAAAAAATATTCCTATCCTTTGTTCACACCAATTGTAGAATATAATAGAATTCCTACAGTGCAGAAGGAGGCCATTCAGCCCATTGAGTTTGCACCAACCACAATCCCACCCAGACCCTATTCCCATAACCCCTCATATTTATCCTGCTAATCCCTCTGACACTGAGGGTTAATTCAGCACGGCCAATTAACCTAACCCACGCACTGTGGGAGGAAACCCGAGCACACACAGGAAACCCATGCAGACACGGGGAGAATGTGCAAACTCCGCGCATACAGTGATGCAAGCCGGGAATCGAACCCAGGTCCCAGACGCTGCGAGGCAGCAGTGCTAACCACTGTGCCACCATGCTGCCAGGATTGTGTCCAGCATATTATATCCCTGATGTTTTCCCAATGACAGACCTGAATCATCATCTTTTACCTTCTTTTAGTCATCTAAGTGTGATAGTTTAAGGTGTAGAATTGTTGCCAGCTCTCCACTGCACAGGGGAGGCAGTGGCATAGTGATATTGTTACTGGACTAGTAACAGAGTGATGTGGAGATGCCAGCGTTGGACATGTAACAAAGTGCCAGGGTAATGAATGCTCTGGATTCGAATACCATCGTGGCAGATATGAATTCAATAGAAATCTGGAATTAAAAGTCTAATGATGACTGTGAAACTATCGTTGATCATCATAAATCCATCTGGTTCACTAATGTCCTTTAAGAAACAAATGGCTGGCCTTGCCCACATCCTATGAAATAAAACTTAACCTACGTCAAAACAGTTCCCATTTCACCACAATTGAAATATCAAAAGGAAACCCAAAAGCTGCACATGAAGAATTCCAAATTGGAGACTCAAGATACATTCATGGGACTGCTACAGAGATCAATGTGCTAGTGCAAATCATAAATTTCATTATCTTTGATCTTTGTCAAACATACAAACTATACTTGAAAGTTGAGATGTTAACTTCTGATCACCCAGTAAATCATAGAATTGTTACAACCTTGAAGGGGACCATTTGGCCCATCATGACTGCTAGACTGCTCATATGAGCAATTCACCTGGCATCACCCTCATGCCTTCTCCTTATAATCCTGTGCATTGCTATTTGAAAAGGAACATTCTAATGCCCTTCTGAATGCTTTGACTGAACCTGACTCTACCACTCAGGCAGTGCATTCCAGGCCCTAACCATCCGCTGCATTCCCCTCTCATATTGCTCTTGCTTCTTTTGCCAATTACCCTCTTATACTCAATCCTTTCACAAAGGGAACAGTTTCTCCCAATCTACTGTCCTGATCCCTCTAGATTTTGAATACCTCTATCATATTTCCTCTCAGCCTTCTCTCCTCCAAGAGAAACAGTCCTAAATTTTCCAGTCTTTCATAACTGCACTTCCTCATCCTTGGAAACACTCTCATTAATCTTTTCTGCACCCTCTCTTAATGCCTTCACACCCTTCCTAAAATATGAAGCTCAGAACAGGACATAAATGCTCCAACTGAGGCAGAATAGTGTTTTATACAAGTTCAACATAAACTCCTTGTTCATGCACGCTATCTTCATAGGATACTCCATAGGATGCTGCATGCTTTAATCACTCTCTCAACATGTCTTGCCACCTTTAATGACTTAAACACATATCCACTCAGGTCCCTCTGCTCCTGCACCCCTTTTAGAGTTGTACCTTTTATTTTATACTGTCTCTCCATGTTCTCCTCCCAAATGAATCACCTCATTTCTCCACTGAACATCTGCCACCTGTCTGCTCATTCCACCAACGTGTTTATGTCCCTTGACATTCTACACAATCATCCTCTCAGTTTACAATGCCTCCACGTTTTGTATCACCGACATAATTTGAAATCATGTCCTGTACACCAAGGTCCAGCTCATTAATAAGAAAAGCAAGAGTCACAATACTGATCATTGGAGGACTGCTCTACAAACTTTCCGACAGCCCGAAAACCATCAATTAACGCTTTGTTATTCAGCCAATTTCTCCTCCATGTTGCTACTGTCCCTTTTATTTCACGAGCTATAACTTTTCTCACAAGTCTGTTGTGCGGCACTAAATCAAATGCCTTTTGGAAGTCCATGCACGCCACATCAACAGCTTTGCCTTCATCAGTGGATGGTTAGGGTCTGGAATGCACTGCCCGAGTGTGGGGCAGTCTCTCTTATCTGGTCAAAAAGCTCCAGCCGGCTAGCTAAAGACTATTTTTGAGATTTTAATGCAACAGAAGCTTGCAGGCTTCTTTCAGCAAAGACCATAGGAGTTTTCACCTACCTCAACTTTGAACTCATTACTGGCATAGCGTCCATTCAGCTCTGAGCAAACAAGTTTAAACTTCCTTTCAAACAGCGACTCACTGTTCCAGTTTCGGTAACGGATCAAATGCAGCATTTCTTCATAATTTGACATTGTGTTTACACCTAAACAAATCAAAACAATGCAAGAACATTGAAACAGATTCCAAAAGATAACTAGCATTAGGATTTTCTTTTCAAAATGATTGAAAGCAGAAAACTCAATTGGACATCGCTAGGCATGTTTATTCAGTGAGCAGTTGAACCACATTAGAAAGGTCCTGACGCCTGATCTGTTATTTTACATGTCGGAGAGAACTAGTAATGTTAATATTGAATTTAGCTTCCCTGACTTAGGAGAAAAGGGACAAAGGCAATCAAGATCGTGATCTCAGATTGATGGCCAGTGACCTTGGCTGCAAGTGTTCAATCAAGCAGTCAAATAGCTTGCTGGCAATTACAGCCAAGGTTCTCAGTTAATAATAGATGAGGCACCAGAGGAAAACTGGACCCTAATAAGGAGTTAAAGTGATTTGATGAACCATGGAAAATTGACAGAGGAGAAAAAAATCAATTGCATGATGTTCGCCATCCTAAATTGTCTATGGCAAACCCAATCTCATTCAGTATCTGAAGGCACTGTAAATTTTACTTAAATTTAAATTGGTTATATTACGATGCAGATGCACCTCAAGATATTCCTCCCATTCAATTTCCTCTCCCTTTCAAACTTTCTCTAGTGCTCCAGCTACAGTTTCTACAAGTGGCCCTTTCTGTACCTTGTTCAAATGCTAGTTCTGCAGGAACACTGTAGACGCAGTTGAGCTTGGTCCTGCCCTTGTCCAGCATGAGATGCTCATTTCCAATCATGCTTCAATGAACAGTGTTTTGCAACATGAATTCCAGAAGGGAGAGATGCTGACCCAAAAGGTCTTTTTATGTCTAAGAGTTCACCATTACTATTTTAAAAGTTTATTTATTAGTCACAAGTAGGCTTACATTTACACCTCAATGAAGTTACTGTGAAAATCCCCTAGTCGCCACACTCTGGCACCTGTTCGGGTACACTGAGGGAGAATTTAGCATGGCCAATGCACTCTAACCAGCACGTCTTTCAGACTGTGGGAGGGAACCGGAGCACCCGGAGGAAACCCACACAGACATGGGGAGAACGTGCAGACTCTGCACAGACAGTGACCCAAGCCGGGAATCGAAGCTGGGTCCCTGATGCTGTGAGGCAGCGGTGCTAACCACTGAGCCACCGTGCTGAGCATTTGGGGAGGTGGGTTAGGGAAGTAGATAATACTTTTCCCATTTCTAATGTGTCTTTTAAAGTAAATGTCCTTAAGCCTCACACAAAAAGCACATCACCACAATTAAATCTCTAATCCTTGAAACAAATAGTTTTCAAACTATGTATTGAGGAAAACAGACATTTCCCTAGCACCTCTATCCTGACTTCAGAAGAATAAATTTAGCTACTCAAAACGAAAAGAACAGAGTGAAACCAATTAGTGAATAGAAATAGCAACATGCTGGTAAGTAAATAAACTAAGGAGGAACTTGATAAACAAGCAGCAATCTAATGGCCTCAGGAACTGCTTGTGAACTCACCAGGCATGAAAGATCTCAACTTTAAAACCTATGTACAAGATAATGTTTTTATCATTTCTTGCTCTTCACATCTGCGGCACATCTATAAAACAATGCCTGCAGCCCTCCACATTTTAATACTGACCTGTGATAGTCATACCGGTAGAGGAGTTGCTCATTTCCATACCCCTTTGTCGGAGCTGAGATGGATCAACTTCAAAGCACTCTTGATCTGTATTCAGTTCATCTCCAAGAACAGAGACCTCACATGTATCCAGATTGTGCATGATCTCTTCAGATACCATAGATTCTTGGACTGCAAACAAAAAGGCCATTGAACAAAGAACAAGCTTCAGTTGAATAGAGATTACTTGCCAATGAAAGGACATCATGCCAACACTGGTCAATTTTAAAATTCTCACCACAATATTAATTTCGTTAACTGCATTTACTTGGGTAGGACAACTCGATTCTTACAGCAATGCTAACGTTGAAAATCTACACCAGTTGATTTTCCAAATGGAATTAACTGGGATGAGGAACAAGTTGCGCAGAAACACAGGTGATTGATGAACTCCCAACAGGTCAAACTAATGTGGAAAGATTAAATAAAAGCAGAAAATGTCAAATACTCAGCGGGTCTGGCAGCATCTGTAGCAAGAGAAGCAACAGTAAAGGTTTCATGTTGATTGTTTTCTCAGAATGGTGCCGTAATGCTGCTGTGCTGACGTTTCAATGATCAATAACAGGGTAAAAATGATAAAAGACGGTAATGTAGAATTTGCTGAAAATATGTAGTCCTTTGATCAACGGCAATCTCTACCCAAGGGTGCCAATAATGAGGAGGTTGAAAAAAAGGCTCGAGGAGTGTGATCCTTAGCCTCGAGGGGTGTTCAGCATTAAGGTGCAGTTGGAAAAGTTGAGAGAATTATTAAAAACTTAAAATGCTGCGCAAGATCCACTAGCTTTAAAATTAAATTCTTGACACTTTGCATTTGTCATGCTCATTCCCTAGTATGACTAAGTAGCCCTTTAGGAATTACCGCTAAACCCCACAAAAAAATAACGAAACACTTCTCCCACCCCGCCTTCCCACATGTAACACTGAGGCCTATATAATTCAGACCTCCCACCACTGGCTATGCCGTGAGACCAAGATTACCAGTCTTTCCATCATTTTTGCCCAATATACCAAATATTTGGACTTGAATTTTGTGTTAGCATCTATCAGCGCACAATTATTACGCAGAAACTTGGATAGGAACCTCTGGCATCTGTAGACACACATTTAAACGTGAAAACCAGATCTTGCTGCCAGAGGTAATCCTCTTCTCCATAATATGTGCTGCAGCAGACCTTGCTAATAGATACAGGATTAAAAGATATGCAAGGCACGTGAACAAATATTAATGCAGTAAGATCAGGATGAAGTACATCACTATCTGATAGGAGCACTCAGTAATATCCCTCTATTTGGATGATCATTAAATCATAGGAATATTGGATAACAGGAGTAAACCATTTGGCCCTTTGAGCCTGGTCAATAAAATCATGCCTGATCTGTGACAAATCTCAGCCTTTGTCCCATAACCCCAACATCTCTGATTAACACAAATCTACCTATATCAAATTTTACATTAACTGATCCAGCATCGACTGCTGTTTGCAGAAGAGTTCCAAACTTGTACTAACTACCCAATTACAGTCCTAAATTGGTGAGGCAGTGACATTGTGGTATTGCCACCGGACTAGTAACCCTGAGATCCAAGATAACGCTCTGGGGACCGAGATTCGAATCCCACAGCAGATGGTGCAATTTGAATTCAGTAAAAAATCTGGAATTAAAAGTCTAATGATGATCATGAAGCCATTGTTGGAAAAATCCATCTGGTTCACTAATGTCCTCCAAGGAAAGAAATCTGCCGTCCTAACCTAGTTTGGCCTACATGTGACTCCAGATCCACTGTAATGTAGCTGACTCTGAACTGCCCCCTGAAATGGCCGAGCAAGCCTCTCAATTCAAGGGTAATTAGAGTTGGGCAACAAATAAGTGACATCACGCTTGTACTGAAATTCACTTGGCTATTTTGCCTCCAATCTGATACGAGAGTTAAGAACTCATGGGGCTTTTACCTGTAGGTTCATCTTCCTCCTCACCCTCTGGCTCCACTTCTCGTGTGATGGTGCTAACAATCTTCATCTCTGGGAACAGTGGAACACCCTCATTACTTTCAAATTCAGAGGCAGCACGTGCAAAGTGATCAATGCCACTCAGGCTTATCTTTGGTTCATCAGGCTGAAGGACCATTACATAACCTTCCACATCTGGGACAGTGATGCAAGTCTCTTCATTGAAGCACCTGGAATTAAAAGATACAGAATTTTAATGCAGCATTCTTGAGACTATCAAGTATAATATTTTTGCGCCATTCTTTCAAAGTTTGTCCTGCATCACACCATTAAAATTTTCTAATATCCAGAAACTTGGACATTGGTAGGTCAAAGTCAGAGATGGTTAATTTGGACAGGATTTTTACACGTGGATGCTGAAATTGTTTACAGGAATCAAGACAGCTCTGTCTACAATTCACTCAAAACTTGCATAAAATCCTTGGTTACTATAACATTCATCTCACAAATGAAGTAGGTCTATACATTTGAAGAATTAAAACTTCATACTTTTAGATTCCATACAGAATTATAACTGACAGTCTAAACTGTTGAAATAAATTAAATCTTAAATGTCAGCTTTCAATTATCTGACTTACTTCACAGTTGTGGTAATTTTCAATCTTCTGATTCCAGGTGTTGGAAACTGTCTAGAGTTAAGGTATGACACGTGCTGCATACTCTTGTCGAAGTTTTCAATATCATCCCCTTCCATGCTAAGCATTGACTGGGCAGGATTGAAGTGAACCTATAAAATAAAAGTTTATTTAACCATTTTCAATTTGCTTCACAAACAGTTTTCACTGTCCATCTAAGATCCGTGTGATTGTACCTAGAGATTCACTGTAACACTCCATAATAGTGTTTTGGGCCCCTGGGAGCTCCACAAAGGTCCACTCTGTACCTGAGCATTGGGAAATGTGGGCAGTAAGCCAGTTGTGGTCAAGCTCAATCAATTTGGTGAACTGGTGCAGCAACAATGATCTCTCCCTCAATGTTAACAAAACGAAGGAGATTGTCATCGACTTCAGGAAGCCGAAAGGAGAACATGCCCCTGTCTACATCAATGGGGACAAAGTAGAAAGGGTCGAAAGCTTCAAGTTCTTAGGTGTCCAGATCACCAACAACCTGTCCTGGTCCCCCCACGCCAACCCTATAGTTAAGAACGCCCACCAACTTTCTCAGAAGACTAAGGAAATTTGGCATGTCAGCTACTACTCTCACCAACTTTTACAGATGCACCATAGAAAGCATTCTTTCTGGTTGTATCACAGCTTGGTATGGCTCCTGCTCTGCCCAAGACTGCAAGGAACTACAAAAGGTCGTGAATGTAGCCCATCCATTGACTCTGTCTACACTTCCTGCTGCCTCGGCAAAGCAGCCAGCGTAATTAAGGACCCCACGCACCCCGGACATTCTCTCTTCCACCTTCTTCCTTCGGGAAAAAGATACAAAAGTCTGAGGTCACGTACCAACCGACTCAAGAACAGCTTCTTCCCTTCTGACATCAGACTTTTGAATGGACTTATCTTGCATTAAGCTGACCTTTCTCTACATCCTAGCTATAACTGTAACACTACATTCTGCACTCTCTCATTTCCTTCTCTATGAATGATATGTTTTGTCTGTATAGCGCGCAAGAAACAATACTTTTCACTGTATGTTAATACATGTGACAATAATAAATCAAATCATCAATGCCCCACTTTTAATGCAAATGGAGACCGCTCCCGTTAGTGTTGCGGCTGAATTAAATAGGCGAATCAGTTGATCCGCACTATCGCAAATGGATGTTACAAGAGAGGACGGCCGAACACCCTGGTTCTAAAATAAATGTTGGGGTTGAAAGTGCTAGCAACTCTGGCCAACCTTGAAATTTGTTCCCTCCTTACAACCGGTAGCGTTCTCAGTAAGAAAAGCCACAAAATTATTTAATTAAACTGACCTCACTTTCATACAAGATCAGTTCACTTGGGTGCAGGTAAAGCCAGATTCTGTTTCTTAGTAGTTGTGAGACCACATTATTGGTCAAATTAAACCCCAAAGTATTTGCAGTAACATTTGCCAAACCAATTGTGAAGTGTGCAATACCAGTTTAAATGAGAATTTCGACAAATGAGAAATTCAGTTTTTAAAATCACACACCCGTGAAAATAGTGTTTGTAACACGTCTGATTTACACTGAAACCCAACGTCTTTAATAGTTTCCAAAATAAACAGCTGAAACGCAGCAGACGCAGAACTCAATAGGGTCTTTTAAGAGACTCCTGGATGAGTACATGGAGCGTAATAGAATGGAGGGTTATAGGTAGGTCTAGAAGGTAGGGATGTGTTCGGCACAACTTGTGGGCCGAAGGGCCTGTTTGTGCTGTAGTTTTTCTATGTTTCTATGAAACTGCTTCCTCAAAAAGAGTGCCGATACTCAGAGGCCCAAACTCAAACAGCATAGGCAAAGTTTCTAACAGTTGAAGCTTCGAAACTCTTAATGGTGCAGAGAGTTACTGCTAGAGACGGATTAGCACTGGAGACTTTCCTGACTCATGTATCCAATTCTCAAATCTGTTAGAGGTGTGACTTAAATCGACAAGCCACCTTGGCCACTACTTGAACATTAGGTAACAGAAGTATGGCTTCCAGCCTTCAGTAAGTTTCTCACTAGTAACCTGGTTAGCAGCACAAGCAACGTAAAACATGAGAATGCATTATTTATATATTTGGTGTCACCCCAAGGGAGTGTGCATAGCCTACAATTACCATTCACCAGGACCTCCAAAACATGAATATTGAACAGCAATTAGAATGGGATGCCCAGGGTGCCTTCTACTCAATAGCTTCAAGAGCTTATTTTGAGCCATACAAAGACATAACTTGCACCTGGGGTCATCCTTCATTATATCCCACTGATTAGGTAAATCACATAACATGCAATTGAGAATGGTTCTTTAATCTATTTCACTACACACCTTTTGTACAAGGCTATCATAAAAATATGTCTCAACATCCCAAATGCTTTTAACCAGCTGTAGCCCACTGCCTTATTCCGATGTCTCAAACTGAGCAGAAAGTGAATATTTTGATAGGCTTGAAGTTAAGAGCTGATTTGACTGTGAAATAAGCGGAGGTGTAATCAATAAGGGTAGCACAGTGGTTAACACTGCTGCCTCTCAGTGCCAGGGACCCGAGTTCGATTCCAGCCTTGGCATGTTCTCCCCATATTGGAGGGCCGAAGGGCCTGTTTCCTGTGCTGTACTGACTGCGTGGGTTTCCTCTGGGTGCTCTGGTTTCCTCCCACACTCCAAAGATGCGCAGGTTAGGTGGATTGGCCATGCTAAATTGCCCCTTAATGTCCCAAAATGTGTAGGTTAGGGGGATTAGCGAGGTAAATACGTGAGGTTACAGGGATAGGGCCTGAGTAAGATACTCTGTTGGAGTTGGGGCACTCAATGGGCCAAATGGCCTCTTCCTGCACTGTAGCAATCTTACGATTGTAGGTTAGAACAGAAAACTAAAAATACACCATTTTGTTACCTGAGAATTTCTACCGACTAGAGATCACTTTCTGGGAAAATCTTTAAAACTTTAAAAATAGAAAAGGAAAATAGGGAAGAAACGCTGGGTGCTGGCATGCAGCACAACCCAGCCCATTTCCTCAACATCATCTGGCTTGCACATAAAGATTGGCCAATTCTGCAATGCATCAACAGGCAGCCTGTCCCTCTGGAATCATACCCCTGAATGAATTATTCACGTCAAGTTAAAAGCCAGCCAATAAGGATGAGATTAGTACCCGATTGTAACGTTATCAGGCCAGAATTGTTTTTATTTCTCGGAGAAAGCAAACGCAACTGGATGAAGCCTCGCAATGAAATGCGAGGAAAACGGCCTCACCAGCTCTCTTACCATCACGCCTTTGTAAAGGTTCTCAGAATCCAGGAGATCCAGTCCTTCTTTACACGTGTACAAGCAGTCAATCACCTTCTTACTCTCAATTTTGCCAGTCCGAATCATCAAACCGGCTAGATTGCCAAGGAAGAACTGAGTCATGCGAAATTCACCCCCTGGAATGAGAAAATTTGATGTAAACGTGTTCTATCATTTTACGGTTTAGCCATCTTTTATAACTGCCATGTCCGTGCATTCATGCAGGTTAGTGAAACTTCCATTCTCTCCATGATTAGCTTTTGGCTTCACATGTGCATAACAGATGACTTGTTGTAAGGAACTTGCCCTCATGCATATGGATGTGGAAAAATGCAGCACTTCACTGTACTCAATAAAATTTATGAAAATGGCAGGAATAGGGTGGAGGTGGTTGTTGCACCAGCTTTCAGCACAGTGAGGTGGTAAACGACTGAATAAAGGTATGCTACTGGCCAAATAATTAAACTGATCAAGACTTATCTTAGAACATGTGGAGACCCCAGTCTTGGACTGGGGTGGGCACAGTAAGAAGTCTCACAACACCAGGTTAAAGTCCAACAGGTTTATTTGGTAGCAAAAGCTTTCGGGGCGCTGCTCCTTCATCAGGTGACTCACCAGATGAAGGAGCAGTGCTCCGAAAGCTTGTGCTACCAAATAAACCTGTTGGACTTTAACCTGGTGTGGTGAGACTTCTTACTGTATCTTAGAACAGAACAACAGAGGGGAGCCATTCACCCCACTGAGGCAGCAGAAGATTATATAGTATATCCAATTGAAGAAAACTCCTCCAGGGAACTGGAAAATATTATAGAAAACTAAAATAGTTGTCTAGTACTAGTATCTATTTATCTGCTGGTTTGAATTAGTTTCCAGGACACTTGCAAGCCTGTTTAATGTAATCAGAACAATGTTTCTGACATTTTTGGACTTTGATTCCCATCTAATTGAACTTCATTTTTTCTTCATGTGCATGAGTCAGGTCTTGCATATTCCTGTTGCCATATCTCTTTTACCTTTAAGCAATGCCAAACTTAATGTGAACTTTTTTTTTGCACTAAATTGACTACCTTAGATATTTTGTTTTGATCAAGACAATTATATTTTTTTCAGATCCCCCTCTTCAGGCTTTTCAACACAGTAGACCAAAAAAGACGCATAAAACTACACCATTCAGGAATTTCAGAAAGCACGTATTCACCGTACAATGTTACAAAAATAAAGACATAGGAGGCGGCCATTCGGACCCTCAAACCTGCTCTGCCATTTAACTAGACCATGGTTGATCTTCTACCCCTCTGCCATCTTCCTAAACTATCCCCGTATATTTGTATAACGTTAATGATATCTGGAAATCTATTGACCTCTGAACAAACTCAATGACTGAGCCTCCACAGCCCTCTGGGGTAGAGAGTTCCAAAGCTTTAATATCTCTTGACTGCAGAAATTCCTCACCTTGGTCCTAACTTCTAACACTGAGGCTGTGTCCCTGGTTCTTGACCTCCCCAACCAGGGGAAACATCTCCCCTGTATTTACCCTGTTGAGCCCTCTAAGAATTTTGTAACTTTGAATGAGATCATCTTTCATTCTTCTAAACTCTAGAGAATATAGACTTCGTCTCTTCAATCTTTCCTCACAGGACAATCCCATAATTCCTGGGATTATTCGGGTGAACCTTTGTCGTACTCTCTTTGTGGCCAGTATATCATTCCATCGGTAAGGAGAACAAAATGGCACAATAGTCCAGGTATGGCCTCAAGGCTTGATACGACTGCAGCAAGACTTCCTTATTGCTTTACTCAAATCCCCCTGCAATAAAGGCTAACATACAATTTGCCTTCCTAATTACTTCTTGCACCTGTACATTAGCTTTCAGCGATTTATAAACAATACCCAGGTCTCTTTGGACATCACCATTTCCCAGCCATGTTATTGGTCACTCACTTAAATCTGTCTAAATCTCCTTGAAGAATCTTTACATCCTCCTCACAATTCTCATTCCCACCTAGATTGGTGCCAGTAAGTTTGGAAATATTGCATTTGGTCCCCATATCCAAATCATTGATAGATTTCAAGTTGCTGTGGCCCAAGTACTTCTCTTTGCAGTACCCCACTAGTCATAGCCTGCCAACCTGAGAATGATCTGTACACCTCTGCTGTTTTCTGTCTGTTAACCAATCCTCAATCCATGCCAGTCTTTTACCCCCATTCCATGAGGTCTAAATTTGACTAACACCTTGAGTGGGACCTTATTAAAAGCATTCTGAAAATCCAAATACACTACATCCACTAGTCCTCCCATATTTAGGTCTGGAGCTACTCACTTTTTAATTTTTTTTACCCTGATGCACAACCCATAATTATTTGATCCTGATCTGTATGGTCTGTTATGTTCCTGGAAAATCCTGGCTACATTTGTAACGGAGCAGAATTAAGTCAAGAAAATCCTGTTTGATTGAGGTGGTCAGAGATGGCCGGGTAGGACCCAGTTTACAGTGGTTGTTTCGCCGGTGAGTAGGCCTGCACTTCAGTGGCTCGTAGGCATCAAGATGATAGGCATCATTGAGAGTGAAGTTCTGGACGACGGACTTGGCACCTCATAGAACATAGAACAGTACAGCACAGAACAGGCCCTTCGGCCCACGATGTTGTACCGAGCTTTATCTGAAACCAAGATCAAGCTATCCCACTCCCTATCATCCTGGTGTGCTCCATGTGCCTATCCAATAACCGCTTAAATGTTTCCTAAAGTGTCTGACTCCACTATCACTGCAGGCAGTCCATTCCACACCCCAACCACTCTCTGCATAAAGAACCTACCTCTGATATCCTTCCTATATCTCCCACCATGAACCCTATAGTTATGCCCCCTTGTAATAGCTCCATCCACCCGAGGAAATAGTCTTTGTCATATCGATGAACTGGGAGATATCCCAAAGAATATTGATGAAGTGGAGAAGAGAATCCTGTCAATCCAGGGGGCAGTTTCCTGGGTGGGGGCTCACCTTCAGTGCTTGGAAATCCTGCTGCATGGCATGTCAATCATCCTGGTTGATTTGGGGAGATGGGGCAGGAGGAATATCCATGCGCCCAATCTCCTAAGGATGAATTCCAGGCCAAATTTGAGAACTGGCTGCCATGCCTTCACATTCTCAATTTGAAGGCTGGATGTTGAGTTCGATGGAGCATACCGTATCCGATCTTTGAGACCCAAGGTCAGTCGAAGACTTCAACTACTGGTCTTGCATTGTCTTGTCCTCTTGGGTTTGTCAAGAAGGGCTGGAGGCGGCCGGACATGACGGGTCTCTTCACCACTCGCTGGGACCTAGGTTTCTCTTTACCTGGGTTTTGCAGAGGTGCAAAGGCTTTGGTGAAATTCTGGATGGACCCTGGATGTTGCGTGATGATCCTGTCATGGTTTTGCCCTCCTCAAGTTCAATAGATGGATATATTATCCTGCAATACATCGTTATTCCTGAACTTTGTTCCCTTGTGACTATATTACTGATTGAGATATTGTCTTGTATCAAAAATGTCAGGGTAAATGAGCACAGTGGCATTTGTTGCCTGTTACCCTGCGAAAATCAGGATTCGTTGACCCTGGACTATACCCCTTGTAATTATATCCTTGTGTTGATCCAGTACTGTGCTTTTTTATATTGTTGAGGGCAACCCTGTAACTGAGCTCTGGGGCAAATTTCACTGATTACCTGGTTTAGAGTCATATTATGCAGTTCTTCGTTAATCCTTATATGTATCCCTTGTAATTTCATTTCTTTTCACTTGTTATCCTGGGTAAGTCCAAGGATATCCATTTATCATTAGTGGAATGCATCCCGGAATGTACTTTCTGTTTGTGTGTTGTATGGTACTAGAGCTGTGCGATTTTTATCCATCTTCTTGTCTTATAATCCTGGCATAAATAGTGGTAGACTTATTTTTTACCTGATGTCCTTTGTTGTAATTATAGTTAAAATGAGTAGCACCATTGCAGGGAGGTGGGCGAGTGGTTTAATATGAAGGTACAAGTCCTCTACAAGTCCTCACGGCAGGTGAAGAACACTACCCCCTAGAAATTATGGGCTCACGTATTTTTGTTTTTCAATTGTTTTGAAGTTATAGAATCTCTGGTTAACTCCTGTTAGAGTATAAACAGACATACGTTTTGGGAAAAACTTGCATTGCATCATTAACGCTCCAAGGTGGCTGGGAATAGGGGAAGCACCCTTTGCTCAAGTGTGGCGTGAAAATCCATGGCAGTTTAACCGCTATATCCTGTATTTTTTATGGTTGAATAAGTAATGGCAGTGGCTAGTTTCAAGATTTGTGTTCCACAAGTTCTGTAGCTCTGCCGTCGTATTCCTGCAAGCCAATTGTGGCTGTACCCCGTTATCCTGATACCCACCCCCATCCTTTGATATATCCTTTCATTGCTTGTATGATGGGAGTTGCTGGATAAATGAATAATCCAAACTGTGTTGTATTTTTTTCCCGTCACTTCCTACACGTACTTGTTTGAAAATGGTTTTGCTGTACTGTATCAACCTTTGAGAGTTTGTTGCGATATTCGTAAAAAATGAAAAATCTTCAAGAAAAATACATATTTTTAAAAACTCCAACTGGTTTGTCAAGCATTAATTCCTCTTCCATGTTGACTCTGCCCAATCTCACTATTATTTTTTAAATGCCCAGTTATCATATCATTTACAATAGATTTTCCTACTACTGATATCAAGCTAACAGGTCTGTAGTTCCCTGCTTTCTCTCCCCCCATCCCTCTGTTCTTAAATAGTGGGGCCAGAATCTACAGAATTTTTGAAGAATGATCACCAATGCATTCACTATTTCTTCAGTCACTTCTTTCAACATTGTGGGGTGTAGACCATCGGGCCCAGACCATCGGGCCCAGACCATCGGGCCCAGGGGGATCATCAACTTTCAGGCCATTAATTTCTCCAGCGCGACTTTTTTTTTTAAACTTAATTTTTTTCAGATTCTTAATTTCACAGGTTCTTTAGCTCTCCAACATTTTAGGGATGTTTCTTGCATCTTACTCTGGGAAGACAGACAAAATATTTTAGTTCCTCTGCCGTTTCCTTGTCATACATCATAAATTCTCCACTCTCTGCCTGTAACAGGCCCATATTTCTCTTTATATTTTCCTTTTCCTTTTTATATACCGATGGAAGCCTTTTCTGGTTTATGCGCCTCACTATTTTAATTTCATCTTCTATTTTAACACTTTCTTGGATTTCTTTTGCTAAATTTTAAAATCCTCAGGCTTACTGTTTTTTTGACAACTTTATATGCTTCTTCCTTTATCTGAACTTCTCTTCGCTCGTCATGGCTGGATCACTTTTGCTCCTGTATTTTGTACCTTAAAAGGAATGTAAATTTGCTGTAAGCCATATATTAATCTTTAAATGCCATTGCCAATCTCCTGTCATACTTTTTAACATCAGACCCCGATCTACCACTGCCAACTTGCTCCTCCTACCCTTGTAGTTTCCTTTGGTCAGATTAAGGACCCTAGCTTCAGATTGAAGTACATTCCTCTCAAGCTTCATGTCGAAACAGTATGGCTACTCGTCCCCAACAATTCCTTTACAAGATAATTTATTAGTTTTTTTTCTCCTTGCGCAACACTAGATCTAAAGTAGTCTGCTCCCTATTTAGTTCAATAAATATGAAGTGTGCGTTTTGGGACTGTTTTTTTTTTAAAAAAGCAAAATGAAGTAACATATCCATTCACAAAACCTGACAATTCTATCACCACCTTGTGAGACTTGGAGACCGACAGTCTATTCAGAGTCATTACAGATGCCCACTGATCTGAAAACTTTGCACCTTCCCAGTAAATCAATCTGGCTCACTGTCTCACAACAACCAAGCCACCCAAGCTTGTTGTCACGCACGATTCAGACAATGTCACATGACCCGACTTCAGCCACTTCTTTCAACATTCTGGGAGGAACTAAAATATTTTGTCTGTCTTCACAGAGTAAGATGCAAGAAACCGCCCTGAAATATTGTAGGGCTAAAGAATCCGTGAAATTAAGAATCTGAAAGAAATTAGTAAAATAAAAAAGTAGTGCTGGAGAAATTAATGGGGCTGAAAGTTGATAATTCCCCTGGGCTTGATGTTCAACATTCTGGAATGTAGATCAAACACACGAACAAACGAGCGCGCGTGCACACACGCACACAGCCAGTCTCCATTGTTCACCCCTCAGTCAACCTTTTAATCTTTCAAGTAAAGAGATCAAGTCTGTGAGGACTTAAACAAAGCTGGAAGATTTGCCTAGCATTGGCCAAGGAGAAACATGCCAGGATAACCTTCAATGTGAAGGTCAGTTTGGAGATTAGAAATTATCCAGCTGGAAAAGGAAGGAAGCAAACCATCAGGAGTTAATAGCTTTGGACCGGTACCTGGAGAATAGTGTCCATTTAAAGGGCAAAGTACAACTGTGGCAAGGGGTTTTTGGTTGTTTTTTAAAGTTAAATGGGAAAAACGTTTTCATAGTCTTGAGTTTAAGTTGTCTGTAGAAATAGTGTTTAGTCAATGTTGTTTTGAGTTAGTTGCAGTAAAAGTCTTAAACCTCGACATTTGAGCCTTCCAGTCAGTTACTAGAAATTCAAATATTTGAAAAGCTGTTGGTCTCTGGGGATCATAACAATCACTAAAGTTCTGGTGGAAACACAATTGTTTGTCCTGTATAATAAATGGAACAGTGTTGCACCATACTTCCATAACCTATCATGGTCTGTGATATATGGATTAATTAGGTGAGGACTGGAGGGTGCTTATCATTGATGAGTAGGGCAAATGTTTTGCTATATTGGGGGCTGCAGTGCATACGCCTTGAGGAAACAGTAAGCCCTCAATCACATTCCTCCACAGCCAGCAAGCCACTTGGTTTGCCATAAGTGAGCACAGAATACTCTATACTAGAGCAGAAAATGCAGTGGGATTTAACATGTAAAACGTTGAAAAGCAGACAATTGATTTTCTTTCATTTCAATTAACTAAATGCACTCAGATGAAAAGAAACCTGAGCCATATTTGGCTGGCACACCAGTTTCATAAATCTAGTTCATTACCTTAATAGAGGTTATTGTGAATTCAGGAACAGCATCTAATAACACAGGGTATGCCCAAAGTCTGAGTAGCCAAATTACACTAGGGTTAAAAATGCACTGTCCTGCAATTGTAAACCTAAAGCATCAAAATATTAACCAAATTTGGAATTGTTCACATGAAAATAAAAGTCCTATCAAGTATAAGGCTTCCCTAGATAATGTCTTTATTTAAAACCACCTCACTGTCATTCAGCGTGCACAAAGAAATCCTACGTCCACAACCACCCCATGCTCTCCAAGAAAAATAATCTTGATAGCACAATGCAGAAGTCATGAAGCAATGTATGATGCAGCCAAAGTGGACATAAACACATAATGAACATTTCATGCTAATTCTGGAAATAAACAGGAGGGAAACCCCTAGCAACCTGGATAGGCTTCAGTCACAGTTTCATTTTCATTTTCGCTTCCTGTATATTCTGTAGAAAGGCAAGACAAAAGAAAAAGGAAACATGGGGGTAAAGGACCAAATGATTACTGGGGAATCTAATTGCACATGTCAAGATAATGAAAAAGAATCCTGTACAAGCCAAGAGGTTACTGGTAATCCTAAACTATAGAATGAAATTGTTGTATATACTTTCTCATTCATGCAAGAAATAGTTGTCCCATTATTCAGTTCTCTCTCCCATTCTGTTCCCAGTCCTTTTGCTGCTAACTCTTGGTGGGGTATTGATTCAGAGGTAGCAATAGCACTCCAGTAATTTGTTCAAATGGTCATTGCTCACATGAGACCAGATAAGCAAAAACTGGCAGAAGATTTGACTGCAAAGGGCAACTTGAGCCAATTCTTACCCGACATCTACAATTATAATTATGCACCTTGAGGTAGGAGCTGCTGGATTGCATCAGGAACAGAAACTTTAGCTGGTTTTTTCAACTTCTAGCACTGGCGTACTGAACCTAATTGCAGCACCCTTCCTGCTAAGGTCAGACCAGGAATCATAACTAGGACCTCTGATCTTTACAGCCATGCGCTATAATGCATGGTGCTTTTGACCATTTGTTATTAAACTCATCATTCCCATTGACCTAAAACAGGAAAGTGCATTTGAATGGTATTGAGCAACAAGTCTTTGTGTTTAAAACCATTAAGCGGTTTCTAAAATAGACTTGCTTATATATGTAAAGTAGTAAGAAAATGTACAAGCATTTCATGCATGAATGTGTCACTAAGACCAGATGCAATTATTCCTATAACATTATCTACTGTAAAAATTAAGGCAGAGCAAATATTACTAGTTTTGTTCTTGAAACCTTCCTCCTCCTCCTTTGTTAAAGGCAATGGTTCATGTCGGAGTACAGATCCAGGAACCATCTGCAACTTCAGCTACGGGCCTGATCAATTGTCAGCCTACACTGCAAAGGTTAGCAAGCAATTCAACAATTTGATGGGGTGAGGGGTTATGGCAGAGGAAAATAAGTCACACTTGATCCTGCCCTTGTGTGACATCCACACACAGGTTTTCTAGAAGCAGTTACTGTACAGAAATTAGTTGTTCGAACCTTGGTTAAAAACGATATGATCAAAGAAAACTAATTTACTTCCAATATCCTTTAAAATGGTTCCCAAACTGTGGGTCAAGGCAACATAACAGAATGTGTTTTGACAGCTGAGAGGCCCTTTAAATGTTTTTGTTTAAACTGTAGGTGGATGTGGCTTAATTGTTCTCAAAGGTCCCGACTGTTGCTGCAAACACAGCGTGTAAAAAGGTGAGTCTTCACATTTTTCCAGGGTGAACTCAGCAGTTTTCATCACCAGTCAACAGCTCTCACCTAACCCGCACCCCTAATTTTACTCTGGTGTCACATTAAATCTGACGCATTGAAACAGGGTCACATCAGGGACGAGTTTCAGAAGCATGATTTTAAAAACAGAACAGAATCTAGAGATTAATATAGTACTGATCTAATTATTCTACCACCGGCAACTGACACACACAAGCAATTTTATACCACCTTACCTTGCCAGCATGCTCCCACCACCAATTGAGTTTCAATCTTTGAACGGTGCAAAGGATAATCTTCAGTAACTAAGAATGGATCATATGATACTCCGTCCACATATAGAGCCACAGTTGGGATATCAACATTTAGCACATAGTGATGCCATTCTTTATCACACACCTACAAGATTTGGGAAGGCAACATTAAGGCAGGAATTGTGCTGTTTATGATCAGCAAATTAATACTTCAATTCTGTAGATTTATGCTTAGTTAAGACATTCATTCAAATCTATAGCATAGCTGTAAGATATGAACATCCAATATGACTTGAGAATTTGGCTGCCACTAGAGTGTTCCAAACAAAGACACACACTGGGATTATTAGCTCGTTTGAACACTTACTGATGACAGCAGCAGGAATGGCAGCAAATTCTGATATAACTTTATCCATCTAGTTAAAGCAGGGTAAATTTATCTAGCCGTATGACTGTCCCAAAAAAGTGCCTCAACCCTGACTTCTGCTATTATTGTACAAGAAAAACACATGTGTAAATTTGTAAATGCATCCAAGGTTGTGTGTAGTACACAGCTGCTGCATAATGAAAACAAGAGCACACGGAAGTTCCACTTGTCAAAAACACAAATGAATAATAGCCAAATATCCTGCAATAAGGTTGCAGTGTTAACTACTTGACCACTCGACAATTGTACATGTAGTTATACAGATTTGCCGAACCTGATCAAGTTTCCAATGGAACTCTGCAGGTCGAAAGTTCTCGTTCTCTGAAGGATCTTGACGGAAGAGGAAAACCAGCCGGCAGTTGTGCACATAAAGGGAGTAGTGGTGACGATTCATTTCTGCAAGATGGTTTTGAAACAGCATAAATCATAAAATATGTGGTACCAAAATCAATTTAAATTCCTTTTAAAGATAACATTCAGAACTATTATGCCAAATAATTATTTTTAATCCACCGTCTAGAAAACCAAACTGAAGCTTTTAAAACAGACTGAGTGTGACTTTGAATCAACAACAAAGATGACCCCCAATTTGCATCACTACTTTCTACACCAAGATGGAGACACCTCGTCTACAATGACCCATCAAGGACTATGGCCTCAGGAGAATGAGTGGGCCACATATCCTGCCCCTAGTAGCAAAGCATCAGGACAAAACACCTGAGATTTTCAACAGAGGGGTTCCCAGACATTAATTCATCGTGCTACAATGGGAACATGCTAAACCAAAGCTAACAATGGGAGCCATGGGAAATTGAGCACAAGGACAGACAAAGGAGAGAATAAGAGCGATGCATGAATCAATCACGTGACAGGTCCAACCTTTGTATTTAAGCTTTTGCTTTCTCTGCAGCAAGAGGACGAGTAGCTGAGACACTGACGATACAAGACTCAAGACCTACAAGCTTCAAATCCCGTTTGCTGACCGTGACATTCCCTCCTGCAGACACAGACTTTTTACAATAATTCACCCAGCATTACCATCTTCTGGAGAACAGCCAAATTAGCTGTCTACACCTTTAAACCTGGCTCATTTGATTGTGGCCTCAACTTCACACTCCTACCTCTGATAACCTTTGATTCCCCTCCCAAAGCCCAACTAAAAATATATTGCTAACTAAATATTACCGGAGCTTCATCTGAAACCCCCATCATTCGGATCTCGTGTTGGGGCCAGAGCTATTAATGGAGAGAATTCCATACACTTGCCTCAGAATGAATTTCACTCTGACACAGTTCCTGTGACTGTTGGTCACTCTTTATTCTCCCCAGGGCAGGAATATAAATGGGGAGAATGGACTGACTCACACAGTTACCGAGCAAGGTCAAAAACAATGGGTGGCACAGTGGTTAGCACTGCTGTCTCACTGCGCCAGGGACCCAGGTTCGATTCCCAGCTTGGGTCACTGTGTGTGGAGTTTGCACATTCTCCTCGTGTCTGCATGGGTTTCCTCCGGGTGCTCCAGTTTCTTCCCACAGTCCAAAGATGTGCAGGTTAGGTTGATTGGCCATGCTAAATTGCCCCTTAGTGTCCCAGAATGTGTAGGTTAGAGGGATTAGCGGGGCAAATGCGTGGGGATAGGGCCTGGGGTGGGATTGTTGTCGGTGCAGACCCGATGGGCTGAATGGTCTCCTTCTGCACTGTCGGGTCTCTATGACTCTATGATCCCTTGTTGGTCAAGAATCTATCTTAAAATATTCAATGATCCTGCCTCCACACCTCTCTGGGGAAGAGAGCTCCAAAAATGATCCTCAGAAAAAAAATTTGCATCTCCATCTTAAATGGAAGACCCCTTATTTTTAAACTGTGCTCCCTAGTTCTAGTCTTTCCCGCGAGCAGAAACATCCTTTCAGCATCCACCTTGTCAAGTCCCCCAGAATCCTACATGTTTCAATAAGATCACCTCTCATTCTTCTAAACTCCAATGGATACAGGCTCAGCCTGTCCAATCTTTCCTCATTGGATAGCCCCTCAATCATAGGTATCAGTCATGAACCTTGCATTAAGTTGATCTTTCTCTACGCCCTAGCTAGGACTGTAACACTACATTTTGCACTCTCTCTTTTCCTTCTCTACGAACAGTTTGCTTTGTCTGTATAACGTGCAAGAAACAATACCTTTCACTGTGTACTAATACGTGTGACAATAAATAAAATCAAACCTTCTCTGAACTGTGTCTAATGCATTTATATCCTTTCTGAAATGATTTGATTTATTATTGTTACATGTATTAGTATACAGTGAAAAGTATTGTTTCTTGCGTGCTATACAGACAAAGCATACTGTTCATAGAGAAGGAAATGGAAAGTGCAGAATGTGCTACAGTCATAGCTAGGGGGTAGAGAAAGATCAACTTAATGCAAGGTAGGTCCATTCAAAAATCTGATCGCAACAGGGAAGAAGCTGTTCTTCAGTCGGTTGATATGTGACTTCAGACTTTTGTATCTTTTTCCCAATGGAAGAAGGTGGGAGAGAGAATGTCCGGGGTGCGTGGGGTCCTTGATTATGCTGGCTACTTTGTCGAGGCAGCGGGAAGTGTAGACAGAGTCAATGGATGGGAGGCTGGTCTGAGAGAGTAGAACTGTACACATATTCCAGATGTGGTCTCACCAAGAACTGTAGCGAAACATCCCTGGTTTTATATTCCATTCTCCTTGCAATTAACAACATTCCATTTGCCTTCTTAACCACTTGCTAGCCTCTATGTTAAACACAGAGAAAGCTGTCTGATTTGTTCTTTTATGCTCACAGCTTGCAAAGTCAGCAAGTATATCCTTTTCAAAAAAGCCTGCTGCAGACAAAGCCCACCCCCTCACCCGATTGTAACAAAGCAAATAATGGGGTAGAGAGCAAAAAACAGATAAAAGCTAGATCATGTTGGAAGCACCAAGACATGGGACATATAGCTGGTGTGTGGCATGTGGAGACCCAGTTGGGAAACTGAAGCAGTTTTCTGATTTGCAACTACATTTGATCAAAAGCAAGCATCAATCTACAGATGAATACAATTATAGAACTTGGCTTTAGCAGCTGACTACTTATTTCCACTTCAGGTTATATAACAAACTCTAACTATGAGTTTAAAAAATTGTTAACACGAAATAACTGCATGCTCTTGTTAATTGCAACCTTTGACATCACAGGTAGATGATTATTTTTGCTTGCTTATTAGAAATTTGTGGACAGTTACTCATTCGTGTACCTAGAAGGCAACCCGCAGCAAAGTATGTTCTTGTTCTCAGCAGACATACATAGACTTTCCACCAGAGGTCACTAGATAGCAGTCAGCAATGAGAAACTAAATTATCTATGCTTCCTTAGCCCAATGATGCAGAGACCATTATAAATCTGCAAGTTCAGGGAGACAATGAATCAAACCTGTGAAATACTGAGATGTAGAGGTAGAAGACAGTGCTTCATCAAGTAGTGCTTTACCCTCTAGCTTAGAGGCAGTTACTGATGTCAGAATTAATGATTTATTGAAGAGAGCCCCATCTTAACGCGAGACTAAATTGATGTTTATACATTTAAAGCACTCAATTCCATACCAGGTGAAGCGGCTACACGAATAGTGACCCGAAGAACATCATTTTTGTTTTCACCTCGAGTAACTAATTAACACCAAGACAACAGGAACTCACCAGCATCTCGCGTTTAAGCAGAAAAATATATTTCAACTCTAAATTCAGTCTTGATGTTCATTAGTATCTACTTTACTCCTGGGTGATCATAGAAACCCTACAGTGCAGAAGGAGGCCATTCGGCCCATCGATTATGACCAGGTTCTAGCATCTGTAATGCAAGTCCAATTTAGCACCATTTGATCGCAAGTGTTTTCTCTAATTATCACAACCGTTCCCATGATTTTAACTTTTTCACCCCAACTTTAAAATTAATGATCTAAGTGGGGTGATTCATTACACCCATGACCATATAAACAACTTGAACTTAATAGTCCTTTTACAATTAGATGAAAAAATACAATTTTTTCTAATCAAATGCGTTTGGAACCAATTATTTTCTTCTTTAACAGACATCTTAGGGTTTTTATGGGACCTTTTAACGCCCTGCATTTCTCAAATGCCTTAACAAAAATAAACATCCCATGTGACTTTGCAGAAATAAAAGCGATCAAGCCAAAGGAAACATTAAGCAGCAGAAGCTTAGTCTGAGGTAGATTTTAATGAGGGCCTTAAAAGTAGAAAAGGCAGAAGTTTAGAGAACCTCAGAATAAACTCACACATACCTCTTCTGTCAGAGTTACAAAGGATGGTTTCCTTTTCCCCGTGGATGCTGGAACCAGGTCCATGTCGCATCCACACAGAAATTGTAAATGGCTCTTTTAGATTTGTTGTCAGAACACCTTCCGGGATTTTCACAGCTTGAGTGCCATTGAATTCGAAAACTTGATCACTGTCGTGGCCATTATCAGTGGGAAGACCAACTGTCCAATTTGTATTGCTACTTGGTGAGGGAAGGAGATCAACTGTACCAGAAGCAGCACCTGAAATCAACAATTGAAATTAGATCTATGCAGTACAAAGAGACAAATAAGGCTTATACTGACACTAATCATTAGCAATGGCACATTAAATAGATCCACTCGAGCAATGTGGCTACTATGTATACCATTAACAAGATAGCTTCTACCAGCTCTCTAAGGCTTCTTTAGCAGTCCTTCCAAAAACAACAATTTCTCTCACCAAGACTGACACAGCTGAAATCTGTGTCAGGTCTGCCGAGCCTCGTCAGGATTTCATACATTTCAATTAGATCCTTTCTCACTCTTCTAAACTCCAGTGAATATAAGTCCAGGGACCCAATCTCTCCCAGGAATCAGTCTGTTGAATCTTTGCTGCCCTCCCTCTCTGGCAAGTTTATCCCTTCCTGGGTAAGGAGACCAAAACTGCACACAATACTCCAGGTTTGGTCTCACCCAGGCCTTGTGCAGCTGCAGTAAGATATCCTTGCTCCTGTACTCAAGTCCACTTACAACGAAGGCCATCATTGCATTGGGCATCCTAACTGCTGCTACACCTGCATGCTTGCTTTCAGTGACTGGTACACTTGGGACACCTAGGTCCCTTTGCACGTCAACACTTCCTTCATCACTGGGCCAAACACCTGGAACACTCTATCCAACAGCACTGTAGTATGTCTTCATGACACAGACTCCAGTCATTCAAATCTTTACAAGCAAAATAACTGCTGGCCCTGCTAGCGATGCCCATATCCTGCACATTTATTAAAAAGTTATCTTAATTGTTTTAATAAATGTCCAGCGAAACAAATGATTCTATCATTTGCACTATTGAAGGTGTTGGCCAACTTCAACATTTAATAGGACATCAGTAATACCAACATTTAACAGCTGGCTACATGAGAAATTCACAACTAAAAATGTGTTGACACCTATCACATCTCAGCTATACATTTCCCAATTACAAATTTGCAAAATTCCACAAGCTTTCTATATTTACACCTCATCTTTTAAATTCTAAATAAAAAATACCAGGAGGCAGCTTAAAGAATAAGGCAAATTATTTGTAGAGGGAAGGAATTTAACTAACCTACTGGAAATTATTACCTTGAGCTACTCTACTCATGCTAGAAGTCACAACATTATTGCAAAGCCAATCGGGCACAAAGAATTGGTTAGTACCAGATTAAGTTAGCAAAATACTGGTTGAAAGTACATACTTCTGAACATTTGAAATAATTCTATTGTTGATTAGCTCAGTTGGCTGGAAGGCTAGTTTGTGGGTGCTGAGCAATGCTAACAACACGGGTTCAATTCCCATACTGACTGTGGTTATGCGCAACCTTGCCCCGTGCCTGAGGTGTGGTGATCCTCAGGTTAAATCACCATAAGTCAGCTCTCTCCCCTCAAAAGGGGAGAGCAGCCTCTGGTCATCTGGGACTATGGCGACTTCACCTTTATTATAAAACCAAAATGAGACTCAATTGTACAAGTTTCCTTTGGTAAGTTCACCATTTTATTTACATTAAATGTCCACCTTTGGAGAATATTTGGTGCTTGCAATCAAAATCCTTGTATTAAGTGGACAGTAATTTTGCTTTTATCAATAGGGCTGCATTTCAAAACAAAAATTTCAAGCCACAAATTGTGCAAAGATGTACCCTTGAGACTAAGTTTGCTAGACTACGTCCTTTCGGCTGCAAAGAAGAAACTCACAAAACCTATACACTTTATGACTAGAGGATTAAAAAACAGATTGTTACTTGCAGTCAAACCATGGGAATAGAAGCAATTACAACTGGCTGTTCAACAAAGCATTTCTTCAGAGAAAGATGCAACAGGGAAAGATTAGCACATCTCTGTACTGATAGTTATAAAAGCCCTTACCGCATAGTCTATGGAGTGATTTTTCAGAATATGTGTCCCGGTCACATCCTTTGCCAATATGGCTCGTTTCCAATTCAACCACTGTCTGGATGGATGTAATAGGTTCATCACATGTCTCCAGATGCATTCCCGGAAACAATGCCAAGCTTCCAGTGCCAGGTTCATACTCAATTCTTTTGCTCCAACCTATATCATAAACACATTAGCAGCCTTCAATATCGAGTTGTGAAAGATTTCATTACCATCACAAAAATACACAATAGCACAGCAGTACTTTGCTGCTTCAATTCCAGTATTTCAAGTTTTGCCACAATTTTATAATCTAGTTACAACTTGATACTCATATTTCAGGAAGGAAGGGTTATTTTACATCATTAAAGCTTACATTCAACAGGAAATTTAATACAAGTTAAAGCACGCCAAAATGTGAAACAGGCAACTTAATCTTTTTTTCATGTTAATTCTTTTACCTTGCCAGCCAGGTTTGCAAGTAGGTTTAATGTTTATCTTAACGAGAACATCTTCCGTTGACCGCTTCTTCCCACAGTCATAAGCAGTTACTGCAAGCTTGTACTGTCGGTCTTTGCTGTAGTTTATCTTCTCCGACTTTTTAATATACCCTGCAAAAATCGCCAGTTTAAACATGCATTAGTCCTCAGGAGTCAAAAGTTGCTAATCTTGGCAAATATTTTATACTCCACCCCTCTCTGGTAGCATAGCAAAATTAAGATGGAGATCAAAAGGCAGCCAAATAAGTCATTTAATAATAAAATCTTAAAGGGATGTTACTTTCTTGATTTAATTAGAAACCATAGATTACTATGATGGAAAGAAAAAGGAAAACATTTCACTCCTCATTCTTCACTGACTCTGTTGGGATGTGACAACAGTAAGAAGTCTCACAACACCAGGTTAAAGTCCAACAGGTTTATTTGGTAGCAAATACCATAAGCTTTCGGAGCGCTGACAATGTCAGGCATGATCAGAACTGGTCTCAGGTGGGAGTTGTTTTATGATTAAATGCTTGTCAACATTCAATGTCTAGGATCATGCATAAAAAATATCTTCATAGGTTCAGTATAAGAGCATGTAGGCTAGCAAGGATCTTTCGAAACAAAATTATAAAAATGAAAAAAAAATGAAATCCTGCTCCTCTTGCACATAGTCCCATCAAAAATAGAAACTAAGATGCAATCCACAAAAATCCAACTGTAATAGGAAACACTGATGAGAAACTATTAGAGATTTTTTAAAAATGTAAATCAACCGTGTCAGGTGGCACAGTGGTTAGCATCACTGCTTCACAGCAACAGGGACACGGGTTCGATTCCCGGCTTGAATCACTTTCTGTGGAGTCTGCACCTTCTCCCAATGTCTGTGTGGGTTTCTTCCAGGTGCCCCAGTTTCCTCCCATAGTCTGAATGATGTGCTGGTTAGCATTGGCCATGCTAAATTCTCCCTCAGTGTACCCAAAGTAGGGCACCGGAGTGTGGCGACTAGGGGATTTTCACAGTAACTGCATTGCAGTGTTAATGCAAGCCTACTTGCGACACTAATAAACTTTAAAACACAAAAACTGATTTTTAAAATGCTTTTGAAATAATTAACCTCACAACTACATCAAATCTTACAGTTTAGCTCATGCAGGTCCAAGGTTTCTTACCTTTGTGGACTATATTGGTTCACACTGAGGATTCATGTGATGTTTAAGTTAATAATCACGTTAGCTTGTGCACTTATAAAATTGATGATTCTAATGGATTTTGATATTCAAATGTAGGATTTATCCATCAAATAGGAAATAATTCACAAAGGACAAGCTAGGGAAAAAGTCGTCCAGAACCTTGATGCCATATATTGGATTATCGGGGATCTTGGTTCACTTATCATAGTCTGCAGTTTAGACCTGCATGGTCCAGAAAATCCATACAATATATACAAATTCCTGTCCCAATACCTGACCTTTTGCAAATGTTATACTGGAAATTGAACTGCTTTGTTAAAATTAAAATTCAGCATTAAAAACTCAAATTTCGTGTCTTATTTTTTTGAAGCAGTTGGCTCATGACTTACCATCTTTATCAACAGTGAATGGTACATCAGGAGTGACAATTTCATAACTACAGATTTGGCTGAATTGAGGTGAACAGTCTGCATCAATGGCCTCCACTCTCAAGATGCTGTCATACTTCTTTCCTTCAATGATTGTGGCTTTGTAAGACTTCTCTTTGAAAACTGGAGAGTACTCATTTATGTCATTCACCTGGATGTGAACATTGGCCCTGTAAAGCAGAAGTATAGGTCAGAGGTACTGCAGTGTTTATAATGAAAGGGTAGGACCTGGAAACATGTTTAATAGACAACAATGAAAATCACTTAAAAACTCCCTTTCATGACCCAATGGATTTCTGAGCCACACAATCACACCACAGTTACAAATTCAACTCTGACTGAATGCTGAACTGAGTCACAACCAGGGAAGCAATATGGGTGCTGCAGTTGGTTTCAGGAACTCCGCGAAATAGTGTCTTTAATATAGTAAAGCATCTAAGATGTTTCATAGGAGCATTATCCCCCGCACCTCCCAATGATAAAACCTGATCGCAAGCCACACACAAATATAACAACAGGTGACTAAACATTTGGACAAAGTGGGAAGTGTTAAGGAACAATGTGAAAAGGAGATGACGGGTAGAGGCAAGATGTTTTGGAAAATAATTCCAGAACTTAGGGACTACACAGTCAAAGGCACAGCAATTAATAGCGAAGGATGTCAGGTGCATCAGATAATACGATTTGAGAATCACTAAATTCCAGGAGGCTTAAGGAGCTAGAAGACATTAGAGATCAGGAGGGGAAGCCCATGGATGAATCAGAACACAAGAATCAGAATTTTAAGATTTCTAAGACGTTGCTGGACTAGGAGTCTATGTAGGCCAGCAGGCATTGGGTGACCAGGACTGAATACTGAGAGTTAAGGTACAAGCAACAAAGGAAAAATAAGATAGAGGAGGTTATCTCCTGATAACTGTCCAATAATAAATAATGGAAAAGCGTCACGAGGACATGAACTGGCTATCACACTCAGCATATACACAGACAGATGGTGTTCACTTCCATAGTATAAATATGAAGATTGGCCACTTTTTCAAGTACTGCTCAGATGTCCTGCGGCAATTAATGTCTTTCACAAGAGAAATGGTAATATGGTCCAGTAACATGTGGACAATATGACCAATCTGAGTAAGAGAAACGTTGCTTACGGCAGGTGGATATTCTGGTTCTTCATTGAAAATCAGCCTGCACTTTTAAATTGTAAAATTTTCCCTCATTCCTTTAATTTTCATAGGGGTGGTGTCAATCTGGATAATTTGCTGAGAAAAAATAATCAAGATTGCCCGATGAGAAGTGCAAACATTTATGAAAGTATCCCAGGTTGGATTTTCTTCCATCGGTTGAGGGACCTTTCCATTCATTTTTGATGATCACATAAGGAACAATGAAACAGGATTGCAATAATCTACGCCCCATGACTCACATTTTTAGTATCTACAATTTTCTTTTAAAAACAGAGAGCTGGGAATTAGGTCTGGAAATCAACAATGTGACTTTGTCCAGTGAATGATACAGTAAAGCTACTGACATCCAACTAACTGCTGGAAGGAGTGCGTGTTGGGGCCCAGTGCTACCCTTTTTATTAAGGCGGCAGAAATATTTAAAGGAAATAATAAAAACCCCAGATGTAATGAAATGCTTTCAAATCCATATTCCTGCTTAGACTTGCAACACAATTTCTTTTGAAAACAATAGGAGTCATTTCCTCTGTCTTATGTATCCTGGGGTGAACGGCATTTGTATACGAGATTGTGGAGCCCTTTCATCGGTAGCAAGAACAATAAGCCATTCAGACCCTAGAGCAATGGAAAAGTTAACCTTGCAAATATAACAAATGGCCTGAACAGATTTAGCTCATCAATAGAGATTTCAACCTCCCCGCCCCTCCTGTAACACAAATTCTAATAACTGAATAATTTCGTAAACCTGCTATCTGCAACTTCAGCTTGGTTGACGTGTTAAGGAAAATATTTCATAAAGTAAACATACAGACATATAAAACCAATAATTCTATTTGCATCGTGCAATATTATTTGCATAAACAAACTTCTGATCCTACAGCATTTTTCTTTCAAGGGTTTAAACTGTCCTCTTAATACATATTTATCACAAAAACATTATTCCAAAACTGTATAGAGATGTCTTAACTCCGTATTGACAGCCAACGGTTACTTGTGGAATGGAGCAATCCTCCCCTGTTCAAAAGGAGCCTCCTCCTTGCTCATTTTGCAGTAGCGGATAAGAATAGAATCATAGAATCCCTGCAGTGCAGAAGGAAGCTTTCAGCCTATTGAGCCTGCACGGACCACAAAACCACCCAGGCCCTATCCCCATCATCCTGCGTATTTACCTTGCTAATCCCCCTGACACTAAGGGGCAATTTAGCATGATCAATCAACATAACCCGCACATCTTTTGGAGTGTGGAAGGAAACTAGAGCACCTGGAGGAAACCCACACAGACATGGGGAGAATGTGCAAATTCCAGACAGTGGCCAGAGGCCAGGAATTGAACCCGGGTCCCTGGCGCTGTGAGGCAGCAGTGCTAACCACTGTGCCACCCAAAACCAATAATTCAATTTGCATCTTGCAATATTATTTGCACAAACTTCTGATCCTGGAGCATTTTTCTTTCAAGGGTTTAAACTGTCCTCTTAATACATATTTATTGCAAAAATGTTACTCAAAAACTGTAAGAAGTCTCACAACACCAGGTTAAAGTAACTTTGTCCAGTGAATGATAGAGTAACCCTGGCGTTGAGAGACTTCTTACTATGTTTACCCCAGTCCAACACCAGCATCTCTACTCAAAAGCTGCAAAGAGATGTCTTAACACAGCATTGACAGCCAATGGTTACTTGTGGAATGGAGCAATCCTCCCGTGTTTACGATATCATTCATAAAGGAGCAGATATTTGGCAGCACAAAATAGAATTATCAAAGCAGCTGCCTGATCCAGTTACTGTTAGGGTTGGAGAAAAGAGCAAATAGGGAGTCATAACCCCTGGATGTTGCACCAAAACCAAAAAAAAAGGGCTTCAACAATGAACCATTTTGTCAAGACCAAAAGAGAACCTTTTAAAAGTAAGTAGACATTCACGATTACCTTTGACTCACCACGAGCTTTCAGCCAACCAGAAGATTATGAAATAAATCTAAGTTTCCACACTATTTTTCCTGCCTCACAGTGATTACTTACTTATGGGACTTCTTCATATTTCCCCCATCTGGACCCTCTCCACAGTCATAGGCCTGGATAGTAAAGGTGTATTCTTTCTGCAACTCACAGTCCATTTTCTCTTTTGAACGTATGACACCTTCACCTGTGGTTTTATCAACCACCACAGCTTCAAACGGAACATTCTGCCCATGAATTCTAAATCCACAAATCTCACCTAGAGTTCAACAAACAGTAAGTTAGAGCTGGGGATAATGGCACATTAAACTTTTTTTTGGTTAAATTAATGTGCAACAGCAGTCCAAACTTCACAGCCAGGGATTGTTTTTATTGTGAGGGTCTGTGGAGAAAGCAAAGCCTGTGCCTTGTTTGGGTGAGTTCTGGGACTTAGTAAAGGAGCATATGCCTGCCTTCCAAGCCACTGGTTTACATTGCATCCATTCATGCAGGAGAGAGAGAAAGAGAGAAAGAAAGAGACAGGCATTTCACAGGAGTACTTAGGACAGCTATAACTTGTAACATACAGCCATGGCTGCTGGAATCTTCTATGCCAAGCTACTGGACAGAGCTGGGCTGCCTAATCTGACCAAGACAAAAAGTTAAAGTGCAAAGTTAAGTCGGAGATGTACAAGCATTTGATATAGGTTCAGCACAGTCTCACAAATTCTGTCAAAATTCATCACTTTCCAAAAAAATTAAGTCTTCCTGTGCAATGTATCTGTCCACAATTAGGAAACCAAGACAAACCACTGGATGGCAATTCAGCATTAGAAATATCAGTTTGATATCCTTTTCCAGAAATGAACACTTTACACGTGTTGTGCTCATTTCAAGTGCACCGGTTCTTTCAACAAGGATCAAAGGCCAACCTCAGTCTGAAACAGCCAATATTTCTAACATCACCACTGGGTTCAGAATGCTTACAGTTAAACTCTTAACTGATTTGAAAACTCATTCTCCTACAAGGACTTTAAGGAACTAGAACAAAGTCTCAAACATGATTATATATTATCCCACAATTCCAGTATGTGATAAAGGTCAGACATCTACCTTCCAACCAAAGTTAATCACAAATATAAGGGAAAATTAGAACGCTAAAAACTGCAAAAAGGGCAGAATGTCAGGGTAACACAACCATTTTAACTCAAAATCACTGATATCAGCAAGCCAGAGACATTAGAAGTCCAATTTCGCAATATTAGTGCGTAGGCTCCAAGGTCAAACCTACAGGAAATGTTGCTGAATAAGCAATAGTACCTAAACTAATGAAAATTTCCCCTGTAAGAACCTACTGCTAAACACCCAAGATGATAACTTTTAGATTATAAATACCAGCTATTTGGTTCACATCTTTCCTCGCTTCTTCGCAGAGCATTCATTCTTTAAATGCACACAACAGTTCCTCGTTGCTGGTTATTCGGCCATAACTCCAAGTGCCCATATTCAGCCTTAGCCAAGTAGCTAGCTGCCTTTTGGCAAGGAACTTCACAGCCAAACCTAATCTGACCTTCAAAAATGTTCAGAATATGCCCACTTCCAGCCCAAGTTACTGAAAAGCAATCAGTAACAGGAATTGGCCAATGGTAGCACTCCTCTCACCATGCCTCAGGTAGTGGTAAAGATTTGATTTTTTTTTTTAAAAGATACTGGCAAATTGTTGGTAGCTTCAGGCTGACGAGTTTCCAGATCCTGCTGGGCTTCATCCCAAGGTCTTAAAAGTAGTGGCTAGTGAGATAGATGGTGCTTTGGTTTTAATTTTCCCAAATTCCCTCGATTCAGGGAAGATTCTAATAGATTGGAAAATAGCAAATTTAACTCCTTTACTCAAAAAAGGGAGACTGAAAGCAGGTACCTGCAGTTTAACATCTGTCGCAGGGACAATGTTGAAAGCTATTAAAGACATTATAGCAGGGCACGGAGATAAATTCAAGGTAATTAGGCAGAGGCAATGGTTTATTAGTGCAGTGGTAGGGAAATCATGTTTAACCAATTTATTGGAGTTCTTCGAGGAAATAACATGCTATGTATAAAGGGAACCAGTGGATGCATTGTTATTTAGATTGCCAGCAGGCAATTGATGACATGTCACATCAAAGGTTAGTGTGGAAAATAAAAGCTCATGGTGCAGGGGATAACGTTTTAGCATGGATGAAAGATCAAGTGTAGTATGGATAGGATGCTGCGCTTGGTTGAGGTCGTTAGGTTACATTTAAGCTTCATTTGAAGCAATTTTTAAAAGCGGCATCTTGGCCTTTTGGCTAAGATGCAAATGAGATCAAGCCTTGGAGGAGGAGGACCTGCACCTACTCCAAACAGCTTGGCTCATGTAGATCAGGCCCAAGACAGGAGTGGAAGCCCCATCTTGTCAGTTTGGATCGGAAATGTCCCAACTTGTTGAGACACTGAATTGGACTAGATTTGATTGAATTGGAATTTTAAAAAGTTAAAAAAAGATTGGCTAGTGATCAGGAAACAGTAGGCATCAATGGATTTTCCTCTGATTGGCAAAATGTAACAATGTTTTTGATTTGATTTGTCACATGTATTGGTATACAGCGAAAAGTGTTGTTTCTTGCACACTACACAAAGCACACTGTTCACAGAGAAGGAGGAGAGGTTGTAAAATGTAGTGTTACAGTCATAGCTAGGGTGTACAGAAAGATCAACTTAGTGCAAGGTAGGTCCATTCAAAAGTCTGACAGCAGCAGGGAAGAAGCTGTTCTTGAGTCGGTTGGTACATGACCTCAGACTTTTGTATCTTTTTCCTGACAGAAGAAGGTGGAAGAGAGAATGTCCGGGGTGCATGGGGTCCTTAATTATGCTGGCTGCTTTTCCGAGACAGCGGGAAGTATAGGGAGAGTCAATGGAAGGGAGGCTAGTTTGAGTGATGGATTGGGCTTTGTTCACGACCCTTTGTAGTTTGTTGCGATCTTGGACAGAGCAGGAGCCGTACCAAGCTGTGATATTACCAGAAAGAATGCTTTCTATGGTGCATCTGTAAAGGTTGGTGAGAGTTACAGCTGACATGCCAAATTTCCTTAGCCTCCTGAGAAAGTAGAGGCGTTGGTTGGCTTTCTTAACTGTAATGTTGGCATGGAGGGACCAGGACAGGTTATTGGTGGTCTGGGCACCTAGAAACTTGAAGCTCTCGACCATTTCCATGTCGCAGCAATCAGTGCTGGGGCCTCAACATTTTATAATTTATATAAATTACTTGGGTGAAGGGACCAAAGGCATGGTTGTTAAATTTGCTGATGACACAAAGAACAGAAGGGAAATGAGTTGTGAAGAGGACATAAGGAGGCTACGCAGATATAGACAGGTTAAGTGAATGGACAAATATCTAATGTGTGGAATGTGAAATTGTCCATTTCTAAATAGTGAGAGATTGCAGAGCTGAGATACAGAGGGATCTTGATGTTTTAGTGCCTGAATCACAAAAGGTAGAATGCAGGTACAGCAAGTAATTAGGAAAGCTAATAGAATGTTATTGTTTATTGCAAGGGGAATTGAATATATGCTTTGGGCATACCGGGCTTTGGAACCTACAGTATTGGTGTCTTTGTTAAAAAATGTAAGTGCATTGAAAACAGTTCAAAGAAGGTTTCCTAGGCTGAAATGGGCGAGTTATCTTAGGTGGAAAGATTTGATAGGCTAGGCTTGCATCAGCTAGAGTTTAGAAGAGTAAGGCAACTTGATTGAAACATACAAGATCCTGAGGGATCTCTACAAAGGTGGATGTGGAAAGGATGTTTCCTCTTGTGTGAAAATCCAGAGAAAGCGGCCACTGTTCATAAACTTTTAAGACAGAGGAGGAAATTTTTTCTCAGAGGGTCATGTCTTTGGAACTTGCTTCCTCAAAAGGCAGTGGAAGCAGGGAGTCTTTGAATATTTTTAAGGCTGGACTAGATAATTGATAAGCAAGGGATGAAAGGCTCTCGGGGCTAGTTGGGAATGTGGAGCTGAGGTAACAGTTAGATCAGCCAATATCCTACTGAATAGCAGAACAGGCTCAAGGAGCCAAGTGGCCTGCTCCTGATTTGCCTTTATGTTCATAGAGGCAAGTGCAGAATCCAATTTACACACAAATAGCAAGTGAATGAATAGCCAGCTTCCAAGCAGTTTTGGCCAAAAGAACAACATTGGACCCCCTGCTCACCTTCAAGTAGTGCTACTGAAACCTTTGCTAACAAGCATTCGCATTGTTTAATATGCATCCCAGAAGACAATGCAGCACTCCCTCTCTACTGCACCAAAAGGCTGGTTATTTGATAATAACACGTTATTTGAAAGATGGTGCTCAAAATCACAGAATAGCTTCAATCCATAACTTTCTCACTCAGAAGCAAGCACCCTGACAAATAAAGTCAAGATGACATTTGTGTAAAAGATGTTCCTGTGCTAAATTAAATGATTTCTCAGCTAGTGCCTAGAAACTAAACCCTGCTTGTGACTATAAATTCCAATTTGCATCTTATCACTCCACTGATCCTTCAACAGAATGCAACAATACTCTATTTAGTGTTAAAACTTAGTAATTGACTGCTGAGCATAAGAAATAGAATGCTACTTTAATTGTAACAGGTTACTCAGATAGTTATTGAGTATGAATAAATGGCTGATCATACACTAGCATAAAATAATCTTGACATCAGGAATCTGAGTATAACTGGATTTTTATTACCAGGCTGCCAGGTTATCTTACAGCAATGATAAGTACCCAAAGAAAGGGATGATATTTTATTTATCTTATGCACTCAGGTCAGAGGAGAGTTTAGGATAATCACAATATCCTAAATTGAGGGAAATGAAAAGGATATCAAACACTGATATTTCTAACAAACCCTTTAAAATTAAACTTCACATCCAGTAATTTTTGCAAATAAACCTGGATAATAATGGGGAATAAAACTGATGACAGGATTTGCTGTTCAAGTGCTGATTCCCCATTTTATGACCAGAGTTAGTGAGTTAATATAATTGTTCATGATGAATGAAAGAAAGAACCCAGGTATCACCTTCTTTGGTGAATGTCACCTCATACCTCTCTATAAGGGGAAGAAAAGATAAACAGAGATCAGTCATCAAGGTAAGAAAGCAAAAGAGTGAAGACAGGGACTTAAGTCAAAGGATCAATGCAAATATAAAGCAATTCATTTTCAAACTAATAGTACTGTGCTTGATTCATAATAGCATTAACAATTAATTTACATGTTTTTCATATAGACATTCAAAAATCTTTGCAAAACATCACAGAAATTCCCAGCTTAGACATTTTAACAAAAATATCAACAATATAGCTTTTTAAAAGCATACTAACCTTCGCAGTTCCAGGTTCTCTAAAGACAATTTACATGAAAAAATGACAAATTATCTAACATAATTCAGAACTAAGCAAAGCATTGGAAAATATTTTCTGCATATCACATTAACTTTCAATATTGAGCAATATTCCCTCATCAAATCGATCAAGAATATGCAACCAAACGGCAATACATTTCATCTGGTGCATATATTGCATTAGATTGCAAGAGGAGCCTCAAGTTGAGTTTATTGAGGCAACAGTAATAACTGAATATCACTAACACTGATCCTTGTACTCTAATCACATTTTAATCGCCAACTTTTCCAGCAAGTATTCAGTGTTGTGGCAGCAATCAAACATTTAATACCGAACATTTCTTGATCTTGCAGTTGTAATATTCAAGCTGCATGATTTTACAGGAATATCAAGTTCATAATTGATTAGAACAACATCTTCCATTTGAAATCTTGTCCTCCCTACAAAATCATCCAAGTACATTTCTCAACCAAAACCCCAAGGTCCAAAACAATACGAATGTAAGATACCCTAAAATTTTAGGTATAGCAAAAAAAAAAGTTCTCTCTCTCTCCAAGTAACTCTTCCTGATCACTATACACCTATTATTGTTTTAATGGAAACTATCACCATCCTTCGAATTAAAAAGAGGTTGCTGTGAAATATAGTCTTGGTCTCATCGCTGGACCAGTTTTAGTTATCCGTTTATAGCTGCTGGAAAAAAATAGCCATTATTTTAGATTGTTTTCTAACTTTAGTTCCACTTTACATTTAATTCAGGGGAACGCAGACAGGTAGTTTGAATGCCTCAAGAAACCCTGCAGCTGAAAGGAGGTGTAAGGGGCAGGTATGTGCTTGCGGCCAGGAGCAGGAGTGCTTCCCTTTCTCCAGATCAATCAGCAACTACAACCTGTAGTCACATGCATATTCACTAGAAAGTCTTCTGACTGTTTTTAATTCTGCCCCCCACCTCAGCTTCTTTCATTGGGGGCAAAAGTTTCAGATGTCCATGTTTTCATTCTAGTCTGCAAATTTATTTTCCAAAATTATTCCAATAAGAGCCATTTTATTTCAATTCACCTGGTGCAGAGGGAGGAGGATGGAAGATTTCACTTGGGAAATAGCCAAGGGATTGTGAGGTGACAGCGAGGATTTCAGAATAATGAGGAATGGCAGAAGGCAAGGTGCTCAAAGGAGGATTAAAAGTAAAGGAGAGACAGGTTTATTTTTGTCTTCCTTCAAAGTGAAGGTGAATGTTGCTTAGTCATTAACACTGCAGTGAAGTTACTGTGAAAATCCCCTTGTCGCCACACACCGGCACTTGTTCTGGCACACTGAGGGAGAATTTAGCAAGGCAAGTGAACCTAACCAACACGTCTTTTGGATTGTGCGAGGAAACCGGAGCACCCGGAGGAAACCCACGCAGACACAGGGAGAATGAGCAGACTCCGCACAGACAGTGACCCAAGCCGGGAATCAAACCCGGGTCCTTGGTGCTGTGAGGGAGCAGTGCTAACCACTGTGCCACCGCGGTTGATATCCAAAGAAAATCCAACCATGACAGCAGCTGAAAAGTATCTCAGGGGACTACAGCCAGTAGTCTCAGTGCAGAGGCCTGGCTGATACTCTCTTGGATTTAATTAAAACTTGCCTCTCTCAGACAGACAGAGAAGTTCTTCAGTAATCTTTCAAGACTTTCAACTGGTAGATAGAGTGGGGGCATAGCTAACAGTCACAAATGTGTTCTCTTCTCCCCAACAAGGTTTGAGTAAGAAAACATGCTGGACCACCATGAATAATTTATTTGGAACCCTGCAGTTATCTGCATTAATTAGATAGCAGGCCATTCAATTAGCTCACGGGGATCAAAAGGCTTAATGCCTAGCATTTACTGAAATCCTACACAACTGTTGGGATGTTAAGACCATCTGGTTGGTACGCAATGTGTCTATACTGTTAATTTATTTGGTATAAATTCAGTAAATTGAACAATTGTGGTGATAGATTAGCCCAAGTGTTTTATAGAAATGTAAAATTGCAGGCTGCATGACAAGTAAAGCTTTTGGAACAGCTGACAAGAGCAAACCAAAGTCACAGATTGAAGGGTGTTCATCGGTAACTGAAATGTTTGATATTTCCAAAATTGAGATGGAGAGGATTCTTGTTTCATAAATTCTGTGCTTTTGAGTTATCCCCAATTACTAATGCTAACTGCTCGTACCAACTGCAAGGTACAGAGGGAAACTTGAAAATTCAATTAAATGGACACTACAGTGAAAGAAAATGAAAAATATAATGTGCTGCATCCAATGTTACTCAGCACTAACATTACCTCTGCACTTCAACAAACTTAAAAATGTGCACGTGCATTTTACCCAAATAAAATATATTGAAATAGAAAGTCAACCATGACAGACTAAGCTGTGCAGTGGGGTTAAGCAGCTATGATTTTTTTGGTAGCAGCTACTTAATGTTTTGGTTCGATTTAGTTACACATTTGCAGAAAATTAAAATATTTATCCAGCTGTCATGTTCCAAAAATTTTGAGTAAAACGCTACTATATGTAGAGAATTCCTCGAGTTCATACTCTGCTGTATAGGCTTTGGCACCCCCAGAAGCGGCCTGAAGGATTGGTTCTGCTTTAGTTAATGCTGGAAGCTGTTTTGGCTTCAATCAATTGTCACTTGATATACAGGAGAGAAAGGGAAAGGTAGAGAAATACAAGTAATCAAACCACAAAATTAATCACCCAAGTACTTGAAGTGTAGCAATTTCCTCAATTAAACTTGGCTATCCTGCACTTTGTGCAAAGGTCTTATGTTTAAGGTAATCTTAAGCCTAACAATCTTTTTTCAAATATTGTGTTTTTAATTTATATAAAACCTTGCACCGACATTGGGATGGTAGAACTGGTTCTTTTGATGAAAACACCAGACCTCAAACATCAACTCTTTCTCCAAAGATGCTGCCAGATCCAACTAGTTCCAGCATTTTTTATTTCAGATTTCCAGCATCCACACTATTTTGTTTGTCATGTAGAAAACAACTTGCCTTCTGATTAATTAATTTATTTTTATATTGCATACACTAGAGACAGTAGGGAAAGACTAAGGATGTAACCAAGTTTTTGTGGCGTTATATAAAAGCGAGGAGTGATATTGACTAAGCACAGAATTATTTACATCTTACAATTATTTTATTGGGTTCTACACCCTTGGCAAAATTTTAAAAAAAGCTACACCCAAGATTTTTGCAAGACTCAAAAGTTTATATAGTTTTTTTGTTTAATGAGTCCATCCATTTTATTGATGGCAAGAACAAGGCAGAAAGAGTGGGACTAGGGCGAGTTGCTCTCCCAGAGAGCTGGAATAGACATGGCAGGCCAAATGGCCCTCTCTGTGCTCTAACCATTCTACGATTCCAACTGTAATTCTACTAAAGAAAAGCCACCAAAGAAATCCATGGATTCCAGCATTAACACCTGGAATAGTTGGGAACAATGTTCTTAAATCAAGTTCAGTCACAATTCAGTTCTTTGATGTAGATTTTAGACCATTTATAGTTTCCAGGTCAATAATAAAACAAATCTTAGGTGCCATATTCAGAACACATTTCCCATTGAAATACGTAATTCAGCATTTTGATGCAAGGAACACATTTACAGATCAATTTACATACCAGCATAACGAAGAGGTGCATCTTTATCCAAGGCAATTAATGGCGGATCCAGCAGGACTGAGATATCATTTTCTGTTACAATGCCATGATAAGTAGTTTCTATCCATGGTTTGTGCTTGTTAACTACAGCAGAAAAGAAAATATTGATGGTTGATCAAAGAGAAAAATCTAAATTTTGAACACACATACCAAATTGAGAAATATTTTTATTCATTGCACAAAGAGAAGCTCTGAGACTTCAATCAATCCAAACGACCAGGCATCCCAAAGTAGTGACACAACATGATCCTTCAAAGATGATACCTATACAATTATTGATCTCCAAAGCTACGGCTACTCTCACGACTGCAATAAAACTGGCAAGAACGACTGGTTGGCGGTCATCTTAAATTTAAATATTGCCACACTATTTGTTCAGTCACATCGTTTAACTGGCAGGACTGGGTCTGTGTGGCTGCTCTCAACCAGGATGCATATATGTGTATATGTACATATGCACATATACACATGTACATATAGGTGTGTATATTTTGCATGCACACACTTGCTTCACTTGTACGTGAAGTGCAGGTTTTGTACAAGAGACACTTTAATGAATATGCAGCTGGGTCATTCTCAGACCAAAGGCATTAGAGATTTGCATGGAATTGATGTCTCTCTCACAAACTATTTAGCTAACAGTTGGATTAACAGACATAGACTAAGATCAAGCACCAGAATATATCATCTTTCATTAATTCAGGATTATCTATTTACAATTACAAAAGTCAGCTCCTGTCTAATGCAAAAAGAAACACGGTGGGGATAGTGACTAGTATAAAAAGGAGGGGAAACTGGTCCAGATTAGTGGGAATGCTTGCAAGGATAGCGGGCTTGGGAGTGAAAAGTCAAATATCTTGAAATAAAAGGTACTTTTTAAAAAAAATAAAGCATCCTCAACCCAAATGCATTCTAATAAAATCCTTAACAGTTACTACTTTGAAGGCAGCTGGTCAGCAGTCATTCTGTATTTAATTCTTAATAGATCATGGAGTTCCAATCCAATGTCACAATAAGCTACCAGAAGCATTCCCCATTTTTGTCCAGGGAGCAGAAGTTCATGTACATCCATCAGAAGGAATTCTACACAAAATATTTAATTGCAGGTTGCTATTAACCAGTAGGTCAAAATCATATCAGCTTCAATGGACAATGAACACAAGTGCAGTCACACTGAAATATTTGGGAAAAATATTCATACTGAAAATATCTTGCCTTTCACGTATAACAAATGAATTTTAAAAAGCCCTGGTGAAAAATTGAGATTTCATTTACAAGCCAAGATTGCCTCTGGAAGAATTCAGCAGCACTGAACTTGCCCACCTTGTCTGTGCCCTTTACCACTGCATGTTTCTGTCCTTGCCTACTGCTCTTCCATTCTGGTCTATTTCACAATTCTTTGTTCAGCAGTCTCCACTGGTCTCAATCCTGCACAATGAAATTCCCTAAATCATCTTATTTCGTTCAATATCTTTAAAATCTTCCTCGATGGCCTCACAGCACCAGGGATCTGGGTTCGATTCATGGCTTGGGTGACTGAGCGGAGTCTGAAAGTTCTCCCAGTGTCTGCATGGGTTTCCTCCCACAATCCGAAAGATGTGCTGGTTGGGTGCATTGGCCATCCTAAATTCTGTGTGTCCCCGAACAGGCACCAGTGTGGCGACTAGGGGATTTCCACAGTAACTTCATTGCAGTGTTAACGTAAGCCTACTTGCAACACTAATAAATAAACTCCAAACTTTTGTTTGGTCAAACCCCCCCCCCCCCCCCTCCTCTCTCCTACCAGCTATTTATACACTGGGGTATTTACTACATTAAAAGGCACCTCAACGTATCTAAACTCAGAACAAGATGCCCATGTCTCACACACACATCCTCAAAACTACAATGTTGGTGCAGCAATTTTAAACGTAAATTTATACCTGCCAGAAACTCAGTGGGGAAAATGAGCACTTAGGATTCTCAGGGGCAGCATGGTGGTTAGCACTGCGGCCCCTCAGCACCAGGGACCTGGGTTCAATTCAGGTCTTGGGTGACTATTCTCCCAGTGTTGGCATGGGTTTCCTTTGGGTGCTCCGGTTTCCTCCCACGGTCCAAAGATGTGCGAGTTAGGTGGTTGGTCCATGGTAAAAAAAATTGCCCCTTAGTGTTCCCAAGATGTTTAGGTTAGATGGATTAGCCATGGGTTACGGGGATAGGGTGGGGGAAAGAGGGCCTGGGTAAGATACTTTGTCAGAGTTGATACAGACTCGATGACTGAATGGCCTCCTTCTGCACTGTAGGGGTTCTATGATTCTTACAAAAGATCTATTTTGGTTGAATTTGAACCTTAGTTTCTAGACAAAAGAGGGCATTCAAACACCATGCTCCATTAAGTTTGCTTTGCAATACTCATTCATCTTTGCAACAACGGGAAGCCAATCTGAAAATTGGATTAACAATGCATGAAGAACATTTTTAATTGCAAAACTTTTCAATTCAACTTGCATCTTCAATTAATTTTAATGTCTGTGCCAACTTTGCTCAGTTCGGACCATTTAGAAGATTGCGAATTCAAACTGCACTCAAGACTTGAGTATTTAACTTAGGCTGCTATTTCGGGGTATGAGTGGTACTTTCTTTTGATTGACAGAATGAACTTGGTACAATATCAAGCAATTTTCTAAGAGCAGAACACACTTGTGTCCTGGCTACTTACTATTCCTCTCAACCAACTCCGCCAGAGATAGGTTAGTTATCCATTTTAGTGTTGAGACAATGCTGCATCAAATTGGCTACAGAATGTTTGCCTACAACATGAATTTATAGCTATTTAATGTAATGTTAGACATTTCACTGGAGCATTATTAAAAAAATGTGCGACACCAAGCCACACAAGGAGATATCAAGTCAAATCACCAAAAGCTTGGTTGAAGAGAAGTGTCTCAGAGGCAGAGTGTGCTGGAAAGGTGGAGAGGTGTAGGGAGATTATCTTGGGGCCTAGGCAACTGAAGACACAGCCACCAATGGTATATCAATTATGACTGGGAAGACATGAGACCAGAATTAGATAGATAGGTAGTTAATTAGATAGACAGTGTAGATAGGTTGTTGAGCTGGAAGATGTTAGAGATCGGATGGGTGCATTTACTAGTGCTGTTAAAAAGAATTTAAACTAATTTGGCAGGGGGAGGGGGCACAGACTGTTAGCAGGCTATGGACACAGCATAATACAGCAAAACAATCAAGTCCAAGGGAGTACAGCTGTATTAAATTTCAAGGGAGTAAGGCATGGCTGGATGGCCTATACATCAATGCTGGCTAGTCAGCGACACACACGTCCCATGAATGAATTAAAAAAAATTCAAGGCTATGGGCCAAGTGCTGGTAAATAGGGTTAGGTAGGTAGGTTAGATATTCTCACATGTCGGTGCAGACTTGATGGGCCAAAGGTCCTTTTCTAAACAGAGATTCTGTGATTCGAGGAGGGACAAGGCCTCAATGGAAGGATTTGAAAACAAAGATGGGAATTTTAAAAATCAAGACCTTGCTCAACTGGGAGTCAGTGTAGACCAACGAGCACAAGGGTGAGGGGAACAGGACTAGCAAATCACAGGCAGCAAGTTTTGGATGACCACAATTTACAGACGGTAGAATGTAGAAGATCAGCCAGGACTGCACTGAACTGATCAAACTACGAGGTAACAAAGGCGCAAATGAGGAGTTCAGCAGCAATGAACTGAGACAGGGATAAAGTCAGGCAATGCTACAGCAGTGGAAATAGGTGGTTTTAGTCATGGTACAGACAGGAGGTCAGAAAAAATGTATTTATCAGTCACAAGTAAGGCTTACATTAACACTGCAATGAAGTTACTGTGAAATTCCCCTAGTCGCCACACTCCGGCACCTGTTCGGGTCAATGCACCTAACCAGCACGTCTTCTTGGGGTCAAATGTAACAAAAGATTTGTGAAATCTGGCGTAATCTCAGACTATTTCCAGGGAGAGGAATGGTGTCATTAGCTAGGGATCAGAGTTTGGACCAGGGATCAAAAACAATGGCTTCATTTTTTCCAATATTTTGTAGAAAATTGTATAGTAGAATTGTAGATTAGAATAATTGTAGAAAATTTCTGCTCATTCAGTACTGGTTTTGGATATGGTGTCTGATAATTCAGCAGTGGAGGAGTCACTAGGTGTAGCAGTGCACTGGTATCATTAGTGTACATGTAAAAATTAACACTGCCTTCAGATGCATTTCAAAAGCACCTTCATAAAGTTTTTGCAAATGCATTCCATAGCGTCTTCAATTTACACAAAGCACGTACCTTGTATAATTTTAAAAATTGACATATATAAAGGGAAAAACGTACGAGTTAATCTAACCATACAGATTTAGCAGAACCAAATTAATTTTGTTGGTGGACTGCTTCACTAATATTTTCTCAGAAAACAAAAATTACTTTTTATGCAAAACATTTTGAATATTCTTTTCCATCAAACAGATGGCACAACAGAATAACCGTATCTAGCCGTGCACTAAAATAGTATTGAAGATGAAAAGTGCCACAAGTATACTGATTTGCACTGCTCCTGGACTTTAAATCTAGTTACTAGCTGATGCACAAAGAATCCATAGCGATTTTCCTTTCTTGTGGAAGGAGTGCCAGGCGTTCAGGTAACACTTTCTCCAATTTCTGGAGACTAGAAATTGTACAGAATCTTCAGCACAACTCTCCAATTTGTCTTTTTCAGAAAGACTGTGCAATACCAGACTGTGAGATGTGGGACATCATCAGCAAGGCAGCATTTATTGGCCATTCTTCATTTCCCTAAAGAGGTAGTGGGCAGTGTTTTTCAAGTAATGGTGAAAAATATTTAATATGTTTCTACAGCAGAACTGAAATCTTCTCCAAGAAACATCACTCTGCAGCTGGTATTCAAATTGAATCCAGGTGCTGCAGTATGCCTTTAACTGGTCAAGAGACAATTTGCTGCACAAATTCCCTTTGCCAAAAGCAACTTGATCATTAAGAAAAATGCTGCACACAAGCCAAGTGGCAAAATCCTCCTGCTATTTAAAAATTGTGCCAACTGGAGGATTTCATTTAAATAGTTGAGCAGGTGAACATCAAGACCTTGGTCAAAACTGTAACAACGAAACACTTCTCAAAACACACATGCAAGAAAGTTATAGCAAAGTTTAAAATGAACTTGTTGATTTGTATAAAAGTCCACAATTTAAGAAGTTTGTGTTAGAACGGGCAGATTGGCTGTACATTAACTGCACCAGCTCCGCATTGACTGCAGTTACACTGAAGATTTAACAGTCTTCAGATGATATATTTTGCTGTCTTGGTATATTTAAAACATGATCCAGAGCCAGCTTTAAACCAAATGTTTGACACTATATTTTATGATTAATTAGTTGCTAATACATTCAGTGCGCAGGTCTATATAATTGATTTGGACATTTAATTAAGCCTCTCAAAGACTGTTAGCTAAAGTTTAAACCCATGGAATTAAAGGCAAATTATTGATCAGATTAGGAAATTGGTTGAATGTCAGGGGACAGAACTGGGGAAGGGACAGGTACTCTAATTGGCAGGATGTGACTAGTGGTAACACAAAGATATTGGGATCTCAACTACTCACCATATTTATAACAGAAAATTGTAATCTGTACCATCGGCAAATTTGGATATATAAGCAGTGCAGATGGAAGCATCTATTACAAATAGATATGAATAGCAAGAGAATGGACAAACTATGGCAAATGGAGCTTCAATGTAGGTATATGAAATCTCATCTACTTGTACCTAAAAAATGGATAGAACAAGACTACTTCCTAAATGGTGAAGAGTTAGGAACAATGAAGGTTCAAAGAGATTCGGAAATCCTGGCACATGGATCATTAAAATGTCATGAACAGGTACAGAAAATAAATCAATCAACTGGAATGTTGGCTGTTATACTGACAGGACTAGAATACAAGAGGATAGAAGTAATGCTGCAGCTATACAAAGCCCTGGGAGGCGCACACATGGAGTACTGCAAATTCTGGGCAACACACTTTAAGACATGGTTTGGATGAAGTCCAGTGTAGATTTACTGAACGATACAGATGCAGCATAGAAAGCATCCTTTCCACCTGGATCACAGTTTGTTATGGCTCCTACTCTGAACAAGACCACAAGAAACTACAAAGGTTGTGAATGTAGCCCAGTTCATCACGCAAACCAACCTCCCATCCATTGACTTCCCGCTGCCTCAGAAAAGCAGCCAGCACTCTGGACATACTCTCTTCCACCTTATTCCATCGGGAAAAAGATACAAAAGTCTGAGATCATGTACCAATTGACTCAAGAATAGTTTCTTCTCTGCTGCCATCAGACTACCACATATTAAGCTGATCATTCTCTACACGCTAGCTATCACTATAACACTTTATATTCTGCACCTCCTCCTTTTCTTCTCCCCTATGTACTCTATGACGGTATTTTTTGTCTGTATAGCACGCAAGAAAGAATATTTTTCACTGTATCCCAATACATGTGACAATAATAAATCAAATTTAAAAAGTGATATTTGGATTCCCAAGCGTTGAAGTACAAGGAGAGATTACATGAACTAACATAAAAGCAAATTATTGTCAGAGGAGAACTCTGACAACAACGCATCCAGACTTGAAACGTTGGCTCTGTTCTCTCTCCACGGATGGAGTCAGACCTGCTTTCCAGCATTTTTGTTAGACAAAATATGGTCATTTTCCCTAGAATTAAGGTGAAGGGGGATTTGATCGAAGTCTTCAAGCTATTAAAAGGGGTAACAGACAGGGTAGATAGAGAAATGATTTCTACGAGTTGGGGAATCTAGGATGAGGAGGCAGGGGTCACAAATTAGACCCAGGCCTTTATTAGAAAATACCTCGATACAAAAGGACAGTTTGGAAACTCTCAACTGATGCTAGATCAATTATTAATTTAAAGTTAGAGATAAAGATTTTTTGTTAACTATGGTATGAAGGGGTATGGTGCAAAAACAGTCTAACGGAGTTTGGTGACACATCAGCCCTCATCTCATTGAATACCTGAACAGGTGAGGGGCTGAGTGGCCAATTTCTGTTCTTTTGTTCATCCGCAGTCAATCACGATTGTACAGAATTTGAATGCAACAACAACTGTACAGAATGTCAAATTTTAGAACGCAAATTAAGAACTTGATATATACCCAATGCAATTTCCATCTGGCACACACCAAGGGAAAGTTTAATATCTTACCAAAGTTATTTACCAGCCATGCTTTATAAGTGAGGCACATTGAAAATACTTGGCTCAAACTTGAAGAATATCTCAAATGGTATAGATGTGTTTGCAACTGACCTACAAGACCAGATTTTGAATTTGTTTCCTGTCCCTGGGGAATTCAGCTAGGAGTGAAAGTAGAATTGGAGAACAATTAACTTCAACATTTCTCCCATAAATCAGATCAAAGGAGGGTGAACACATCAAAACGCTCACTTTACACAATTCTTCACACTTGAATATAAAAGGATAATTTGGCAAAGGTACAGGAGGGTCTCAAAACCTATAAACTGCATCCACTTGTGTGTCCTGTCAATAAAAGGAAGGGTGATAAGGGAGTAATCATAGAATCCCTTCAGTGCAGAAGGAGGCCATTCGACCCATCGAGTCTGCACCGACCACAATCCTACCCAGGCCCTACTCCCGTAACCCCACGCATTTACCCTAGCTAATCCCCCAGACACAAGGGTCAATTTAGCATGGCCAATCAACCTAACCCACACATCTTTGGACTCAGTATCTAAATAAAGGCCCACAAAATTCAAAGAAAATATGGTGAATAAATACTAGATACAGAAAATTATTTGCCAGAAATTGGAAGAACTGCACTGCACTTGTCCCATAGACATCACTTGAATGTTATTGTGGGTTTTCCCAATCTTTTCACTTTTCTATCAGAGGCTAGATCAATGGTCTTTCTATGCCTCCAGTGTCAGCAGCTTTCTGATAACTCGAGCAATTAGCCATTTGTCACGCACAAAACCAGACAGTAAGCAGCAAATCATTTGACAAGCAATCAGCTGCAATGTCACTCAGTATACCCATATGAACTGATAGAACTGACAAATAATGATTTGGCAGAAAACTTGTTTTCCCCCAAACCCTACTCCAACACAATGTTCACAACAGCATCACTGGTATCAGGCAGGTTTTAAAAACAAAAATGAATTTCATAAAAAAAAGACACCTGCATTTATATAGCACCTTACATGACCATTGGATGTCTCAAAGCACTTTGTTGTAAGATAGGAAACATGACAGCTAATTTGCACAGAGCAAGTTCCCACAAACAATATGATAATGACCAGATAATCAGTTTTGCAATGTTGATTAAGGTATAAATATTGGCCAAGACACTAGGGAAATAGGATCCTTTACTTACACCCAAGAGAGCAGGCAGGGCCTCAGTTTAATGTCTTATCCAGAAGGCAACACCTCTGACAGTGCTACACTCCCTTAACACTGCATTGGAGCACCAGCTTTGATTTTTGTCCTCAAGCTTTAAATCAGGACTTGATCCCAGAACTTTGACTCTGAGTAAGTGTGCTACCAACTGGTTGGTTGGTTAGTTGGCTGGGGGGAAAATGGGGTTGAAAAGCCAGAGAAATTCAAGCCATCTCTCAAACAAAACACTTGCAACTACATTAAAGTTGTCAGTCCTTAGTTCTAGCACAGATCAAATATTCTTACACTTTCCAGAATGTGCCTATAAATACCAACTCACCAGGACTTTGTGGGACAACTGGAAGTGTAAAGACAGTAAGCAACTAGTGGTGTTAAATTTTACAGCCAACAGACATTTAATATGTATTTAAAAATGATTAAGAATGTTTCAGAAGAGTTGTCATGTTCTCTGTTTCACAATGTGCAGTACAGATTCTCACAGACACAGTTACACTACACACATTCTTTGCAATGTGAATTAGGAGTGTTTGACAGCAAGATTCTTTCCCAAACCTAAAACAAATTGACATTGCAACTGACAATTATCCATTGCAGATAATCCATTACTGATTCTAAATTCTACCATTTCTAACTGTTTTTTCATCACTAATAACAAAAAAAGTCAAGGCAAATTTTACATCTTTACCAAAAGCCTTCAACGGTTAAACATATGGAATGCAGATATTGAGACAATGAGATAATCTGCAATCAGTACACTAAATCCACGAGAGCGGATTAAGAAAAGTCTAGCAGCATTTGTGTGGTGCCTTTTATGACCTCTGGGTCTCCTAAAGCACTTTAGAGCTTATGAAGCGCTTTTAAATTGCAGACTTGTGAAATAGCAGCCAATTTGCACACAGCAACATCTCACAAACAGCACCAAGATAAATGGTCAGACAAGTTTTTAGTGATGCTGATTGACGGGTAAATTTTGGCCAGGACACCGAGGGAGAAAGCTACCCTGCTCTTCTTTGGATTGTGATGTGGTTTCTTTTTTACATTTACCAGAGGGAGAAGACAGGACCTCAGTTTAACATCTGATCCGCAAGATGGCATCTCAACACAATTCAAAAACTCAGTGGACAAACTATTCTTAATGTAGCAGAAAACACGTGCATAGCACTTGTTCAAACATATCGCTTCTGGGATTGCTTTAAAAAAAAACCCGAAAGTACTGACATGCTGAAATAAGTAATCTCGCGCACCTATTGAGGAGTGGCTGTCGAAGCAGGCGAGGCAGACAAAATGACACACCCAGACATTCAATATTGCCTTGGCATTTTCTATCAAGTCTTGTTTTATTTCTCACAGATCAGCTATTCATAATCCCTCAGGCTATACATTTTCTAAAATAGGTTTACTGCTCAAAACACTGGCCTTGTTGTTACAGCTTTATGTATTGACTTGAAAACTGAAATAGTCGATTTAAAAAAAATATACAAGCCTTACATTCTAAACAAACCAACTTCGTTCTTGCAGGCCTGCAACTGCCCATGCAACAAATTAATTAGGTCTTGCCAGAGATCACTCAAGCTCCACCCAGCCTTGGAATACTGCAAGCTTTTATTCTAGAATTATGTTAGCAGCCATCAAAACACAATGCATCACCAGCTAATTTTTAACTATAGTAATGTTCTAAACAAATTGAGAGTTCCAATACACTGGTCATGAAGAAACTGGACATAAGTCAATCACTAAGTCATGTCACTGGGAATTGCAAAAGTGCTTCACAGCACTTTTCACAGCCAATGAATCAGGAACGGGGATGATTGTCTATTGTTTGCATGAAAGAGTGGTCAATCTGCCCACAACAAAACACAAATCAATGAGACAATTTGACAATGAGACAATCAGCTCTGATGAAGGGTCATCTAGACTCGAAACATTGGCTCTATTCTCTCCCCACAGATGCTGTCAGACCTGCTGAGATTTTCCAGCATTTTCTGTTCTTGTTCCAGATTCCAGCATCCGCAGTATTTTGCTTTTATCAATGAGACAAATGTCCTGTTCGTCCTCATTTGATGCTAGTTGAGGGATCAATATTGATCAAGGAACTTCTTGCTGCTCTTTCCATCATGCCAAAGATAACATTATATCCATCTTGACAGACAACTGATCCAAAGTCGACACTGACAATGAAGCAGTGCCTAGCAATGCACTAATGCACCAATACAGTGATCAAATCCTGGTCTGAGACAAGAAGCCATAACCTTCTGATTGTGCCAACATAGAACCACTCAGCACAAACCAATAGAAAAAATGTCAAACTACAGTCACTCCCAGAACTTTGTATCTATTCTAGCTAAGAGACAGGTTCAGGTTGCTCACATTTTGGCCTACAGCCGTCAAAATTAAATGTATTTACAAGATGGACACGATCTTCCAATCCCACCAATGGAACACCTCCACTGCATATTTCCCGGCGGCTTGGGGTGGATTCAACGGGAAATCCCACTGACATCAGCAGAAGATCCTGCCGCTGGCCAACTGCGCACTGCCTCCCACTACTGAGAAAAATGCTGCAAGGAGGCCAGAGAATCACAGCGGAAGATCCATTTTCCAGATTAGTTTAACATACCAGTTGTCATAAACCATGCGGACGTTTACCTGTAAGGACGTTTCAACTTGAAACACCAGTTTGTGGTAGTATATAGTTTTGTTTTGGAATAGTGTGAAGAGTCACATGAAATCCCCAGTGAGAATAACCAGTCCAGTCATCATATAACAATTACTAAAGACTATTTATTAAACTAAAAAGACAATACACACAACTAGGACTATAACACTCTTAAGGCAATGAAATTCATCAAGTATTAAACACAGTTTCTGCGATACTCCTTAATACTTTCCCATTCCCAAACAACATCCAAATTAAACACATTTTTAACTCAAATCCAGCTTATCGTTACCACACAATACAAGGTGGACAATCAAATCTAGGAAATGTATTTTCCTGGTCCAGAGAAGATATTTAAACTAGCTTTGCAAAGGTTCCTGCACTACCTTGGCTCCAAGACTTTAGATGTTAAAATGGCCTCAGACTCTGAGCTGTAAACTGGTCTCTCCAGCTCTTATGTTGCAATGCCTTTTCTGTTAGATGTTAAATTAGCCTGCCTGCTTCTGCAGGTGCTGGCAATTATACCCTGGTTCGCTGCGATTTTCTCCTTTGTGTATTTGGGCTGTCTGCATCTCTCCCATTCCATGACTCTCAAAATTAACACCTGTATTCCTCCACTGATTTTAGTCGCCTGTTTCCTGATGATAGCTATTTAGACTGGATTGATTCTGTCTGCTGATCTCATTAATGGGAAATATCTCATCTCGTCATCCCCCTTGAATGCTGGCTACTGCTGTCGCTAGGCAGATCCATGACAGTATGTTTGCAACATGGTTGAAGTGAAACCTAGTGATTCAGAGTGGAATTATGATAGACATTAAAAACCTGCTAATCATTTGGATTGAACAAATTTAAAATTGTCTCAATGTTCATTCAAGAAAGGGCTAGGCGTTTGCAGGATGTTCTTTAAAAAGGGAAAGTTTAAACATAAAACCATTTAATTCTAATTCTGGGTGGCTTGCAAAGTACAAAGCACTAACTGGTATGGAGGGGAGATCCTATGAGGAGAGGCTGAGGGATTTGGGATTGTTTTCGCTGGAAAGGCGGCGGCTAAGAGGGGATCGTATTGAAACATATAAGATGATTAGAGGTTTAGATAGGGTGGATAGTGATAGCCTTTTTCCTCTGATGGAGAAATCCAGCACGAGGGGGCATGGCTTTAAATTGAGGGGGGGTAGTTATAGAACCGATGTCAGGGGTAGGTTCTTTACCCAGAGGGTGGTGAGGGATTGGAATGCCCTGCCAGCATCAGTAGTAAATGCGCCTAGTTTGGGGGCGTTTAAGAGATCCGTAGATAGGTTCATGGACGAAAAGAAATTGGTTTAGGTTGGAGGGTCACAGTTTTTTTTTTTAACTGGTCGGTGCAACATCGTGGGCCGAAGGGCCTGTTCTGCGCTGTAATGTTCTATGTTCTATGTTCTAACTTGTATAACATTGTTGGAAGTTGCATGCACCCAATGATAAAAGTAGCTAAATCCTTCATTAAAGCATTAAATGAAATCATTGGAAGAGGGTGGATACACACTACTCAATAAATGTTTAGTGTTGATGAAACAGATTTATTCTGGAAAAGGATGCCTTCCAGGACATACTCTTTCCTTCTCTTCAAATACATGTCCCAGGCTTTAAAGCAGCAAGGGATCATCTGACATTGCTCCTTGGTGGAAAGGCAGCTGGCGATTTTAAAGTGAATCACATGCTGATGTCCCATTCCCAATCACCAAGGACAATGAAAAGTTATTCAAAGAACAAGTTACCTGTTGAGTGGAGGACAAAGGAGGCAGCATGGGTAACCCAAGCAGCTTTCTAAAAATTGATTTACGGTCTATTTTTGTCCAGCTGTCAAGGATTATAGTTGAGCAAATAATCTCATGGACAGTGCTCCTGGCCATCAGGCCATCCTGCTGGCCTCAATGATAATGTTACAGTCATCTTTCTACCTTGACACCATCACCAAGAGCAGGAGGATGGCCAGGAGCATTGTCCACCAGGTACAAGGCTTTGTTGAATAGCCTCTATATCAAAGGGTGATTGCAACCTTCAATGCCTATTATCATAGAAAAGATTTCGGACAGGCCATCAGGGAAACTGAAAGTGATGTTTTTTTTAATTCATTTTACGGGATGTGGGCATCACTGGCTAGGCCAGCATTTATTGCTCTTCAGGAGGTGGTGGTAAACTACCCTACCCTAAAAATATTTTGGAAGAATTACAGCACCGTTAATGCCATTGATAATATCATTGGTATGAAATAAAATTACCTCAGCCAATGAGCGATGTACAGAGGAAGTTGGGGCCAAGTTTAAGGCTATGTGAAACCTATTGAGAAAGTCCTAGAGACAATTATAGAAATGGGCAAGTAAATTGGATTATATTAGCTAAAACACCAAGGATGTTGCAGAGTTGCTCGCCTTCTATGCAGGGGTTCAAGAGTGAACAGAAGTACAGCTATCACTGGAAAGAATCCTTTAATGGATGCTGCAAAGAGTCCTTTGTGCCCTCCAAAAGATCCTCAAAAAACCCTGTCCAAATGCCCTTCTGAAAGTCCACCCAACTTCCAATAACACCCACCTCTAATATCACTCTGCCATTAGGCTCCACAGCTTGGCAAGAACCCAAACTTTGATGGTTCCTTAGCTTTCTCGCATTAGAAAAATCAACAATAAATTTATCCTGTTTCCTTAACTTTAGAATGTCAATATGCATGTTAGTATGGAAATGTATATTCCAAAATTTTTCCCTCAGAATGTACCCCCTTTTATAATATTGCACCCATTTTTCACATCATTTCACATAACATTGCTTTTCCAAGAATCAATTAACTAACTGAGGACTTCCTGTAAATATATAAAACAATCAGGTCTCTATGCTAAATTTAAAGTGGATGCAATTTAATGAAAGCTAATGTAATTTTGTGTGAAAAAGTCAAGGATTGGAGAATGAATGAAAAGGCACTGCAGGGTGTGAGGATTGATAGAGTGCGCGCAATTAAATTAATTTGCCACCTCTGGTGTTACAACCTACCAATTGTTTGGAATTTTTCTGGCCACTGGCATGCCGTCAGTAAACAAGCCACTAATCTGCCTTTTCCATTCCCGAATCCTGACTGATTCCATCTTCCCAATACTGCAGAAGATCCACGGCCAGATCATCTAACTTTTTAGTACCTGAATGCATCCAGAAAAGTAAACAGAGCAGATTGCACGGTATCAGTACCCCCCAGCACACTTTGGTAATAACTAGAGCAACAAATGCTCTGCAATATAAAACTACCCTGAAAAACGATCAGGATTTGTATCCTGAGGGTCTGGAAATTGTGTACATACTGTGTTCCTTATGACCAACAGCTGCAGTGACCGTTAGTCTTGTTAAATCAGACTGAATTAATCCCACTAGGTTGTTTATGAGCTGTGAGCAAGTATCCTACCTTACAACCCTGATGAGGTCTGCAGACCAATGTACAATGCCCACTTTATTTGCATGCCTATAGTTTATTGAACGCAATTGAAAGAGGGCATAAAAATCAATGCACTGCGCTTTCCCCAAAGGCAATTATATTGAATTTTGTTTGTATTTAGATCCTGCATTTCAAAACCAATGTGGCCACTTTTAATAATTTTCTCCTTTAGCATTGATTATACCTCTGAAGTGCCTTGGAGTGCTTTTGTGTTGAAGGCACTTTACAAATGCAAATTGCCGATAAATGCCATAAAGTTTCTCTTTGTGGATACTGACTAATTTGCTACGTATTTGATTTTTTCCCCCTCAAAAATACATGACCCAGTATGGAACCAAGTCACAAAAGAGCAGAAAGGTTACAGTATCACTCCTCAGTGAGTTGCCAAAACACAGCAGTGGGGTGCATAGCTAAATGTCAGCTATTTTGGTTTATGGGGGAGGGGGTTTATTGGGGGGGCGGGGGGAGGAGGAAGAAATCCTGTAGGATTGTCACTTTACCATAACAGATTATCAAGTGAGAACTGTTACCCAATTATCAGACATTCCAGAATCCAAAATTTAATATCCATGAGTTTCCTAATTCCCCACTCCAAAATGCCACAAAAACTGTTAGAAGCCAAAATGAGGGTGCACACAAATAGGGATTGTAATTTAAAAGAAGAATTTTAAAATTACATTTTTGGACATGTTTCAATTTTTTATTTAGCAGTGAATCAGCCAAGTTATTTAAGCACAAGTATTTCTGTGAACACCAGTGAGCACAGCTATGCTCATTATGCCATATTTAATATAACCGATACATTGAATATTTAATTTTCACCGCTTAAGAAAAGTCAGCAGAAGTGAGTGCTGCCAGTGTTTCCTGGATTTAGACAGTGCTCCCATTGTTAAGCAAACAGAGAGTAATGGCAATAAAATAAGTATTTATCATTTTCTAAGTGGAATATAACAATGTAACTATTAACAGCTTACTTGGGAAGGGAATGTAAGAAAGGAAGGATTCAATGGCAATGTAATACAATTTATGTATGCATGCAAATTGCATAACCTACCCCTACCTCTGCTTTATTCTGGCAAATCAGGTTTGTCTATTACCTGAGGACCAACATGATTCAATCACAAGAGACCATTACTAAATTAAAAGCAAATTAACCTGGCAGGCTGGAAATATTTCCATTGAGCCTGCACATTGTACATTTCAATGTCACAATGTGTGTCTTTTTCTCTCAGCAGTCTGTATGCCTGAAAACCAGTCTGATGGACTTGTCCCACTATTGGGTTGCAAACACTGTGGAGTAGAATGGGGTCACAGGCCAAGTGCAGGGAGCCTGCAGCTCAGTTAGTAGTAGCAGGCAATTGGGGGAGAAGGGTTGAATATCCCCAGATGAAGCAGGTAACCTTGAAGGAAGTGGCTGTCCTACTCCTCCTCTCCCACAAGCAGAGTTAAAGGCATTTAACTCTTCCATGAAGCATTCCTCCCCAGCCAGCCAGAGTTAAACCTGAAAGACAAGTTAAATGTGAGGCATGCAGCCTCGTATTTAAATTTATCAATCATCTCCTCACTGTGCACACTCTTATTAAAAGATAATTGAGATTTCTTCAATTTTCACATCTCATCCAACTGAAATACATTTTTAGACGTTAAAACCCACCCCATTACACACACACACGGCAAAAATCCTAAGTCAAAAACATTTGTTGCAAGGGGCTTCTTAAAAAGGAGGCAATGGGTAAGAGGCATGGAGAGGTTAAAACCATTAAAGGCATTTGACAAGGTGCCACACCAAAGGCTGTTGCATGAGATAAAGGTGCACAGCGTTACGGGTAATGTATTAGCATGGATAGAGGGTGGCCAACTAACAGAAAGCAAAGAGTGGGGGTAAGAGTGGGGAATGGTTGGCGATCAGTGACTAGTGGGGTGCCTCAGGGATCAGTGCTGGGACTGCAATTGTTCACAATTTACACAGATGATTTGGAGTTGGGGACCGCGTAGTGTGTCAAAGTTTGCAGATGACATTAAGATGCGTGGTGGAGCAGTGTGCAGAGGACACAAAGTCTACAAAGGGATATATATAGTCTGAGTGGGCACGGGTCTGGCAGATGGAGCACAATGTTGGTAAATGTGAGGTCATCCATTTTGGTAGGAATAACAGCAAAATGGACTATTATTAAAATGGTATAAAAATTGCAGCATGCTGCTGTGCAGAGGGATCTGGGTGTCCTTGTGCATGAATCACAAAAAGTTTGTTTGCCGGTACAGCAGGCAATTAAGGAGGCAAATGGAACGTTGTCCTTCATTGTGAGGGGGATGGAGTTTAAATACAGGGAGGTTATGTTGCAGCTGTATAAGATGCTGGTGTGGCCACACCTGAACAACATGGACTCAATGGATTCCTAATGTGCTGTATGACTAACGCTCCATAAAGCTCAACTGCACCCACCATTTGAACGAATGCACTTCTCTATTGAGAAAAAGCATCTGATGTGCAATCCTCTCAACCAATCTTCAAATAACGTTCATGTGTCTCAAAAATTTGCTTTGATTCAAACTGTCCAGATATTCCTCCTTTGCAGTCTGACATACATCTTCCTACGCTATTTAGCACATCATGACATTAGTATGAATTCATTGATTGACATAAGAGCTAGCTGCCCCTTTTTCAGTGGAAGAGGGGATGTATACAAGTGATTAAAAAGGCATGCTCAGGCATACTAAACATTATTTAATTCTAAGGTGTTACAAGCAGAATTGGCAGCAAGTTTACTTCATCTACCATCTAGCTACCCATTGATGTCAAGAGGCCAAAGTCAGTGTGATATCAAAGTTATCATTAATACTTCAATAAAATAAAAGCAGGAATGGTGAAAAATAACCATCAATACAAAACTAACTCTCTTTCCAACTTGGGATGCATGCTGAAAAACTATTTTCAACTGCAACAGTAGGGCAAAAGTAGAGGTAGTTACAAGTTCATTACTAACAGCAGTTAATTTTACAGAGTATAATATTACTGACTTGAATATAATTTTTCCCCAAAAGTCAGGATTGCATTGGTGAATGAAAGATAAGCAAACCAAACCAAACCACCACACCATTCTTCTGGTGTAAGAGGGAAATCAGTTTAGTGAACTGTTAACAATATCATTCCATCTCATGTTAACCAGCAGCTAATTTTAGGCAAGTGTAAGTAATAAAAGGGAACCTCCCCATTGTTCCAGATAAGGAAAATCTAACATCAACAGGTGGAACCTTTATAGCTACCAAGAGAATACAGACTAAATCGGCATATGGATCCCAATGTTCATACCAGCGTGACCAAGTAGCTGCTATTCCAGAAACATGCTCATAATGCTTTCCTGATTCTAGCAATTTACTATTTCAGATTACTTGTGCAAATTACTCAAAATGATCTTCAATCAGAATGCGAATGCAGCACAAGACAGCTGGGGTTAAATACTTCTAGTCTGTTATGTTAAAGTTACAATATAAAATGTATTCAGCAGCTTCATCCCAGTCGATAATGGACACATACCCACCGAATAAATGGCAACTTCAGTCAAGGACCATAGGTTGCCTGTGGGATATACAAATGCTGTGCGGGTGCATTAGGAGTGTGTTTTGAGGTTGAGACCAAGAGAATTCAATGAGGCAGTGAAGGAATGTTACACTGCAGCTGCCTGCATTATTCCTGACCTGACAGCGTTTGGTGCCAACACTACGGTGTCTGGAATGCAAAAATATTCAATACTTCAGTGCTAATATCCTTCAGATACACAAAAAAAAACAATATCACTAATAAATGAGAAACAATCTTGGCTAACCAGCATTTGGGTATAAATTTAATCCCACGATTCCTCAAATCTTCAACATTTGCTCCCCCACCAAAATTATTGCTCATATGATGCCACATGCCCTTCATGTGCAATGTTATACTGTAGATTAGCAAGTCATTAGGAAACCATATCCTAGCATACATTTTTCAACAGGAATCACAGGACAGCAAATTTAATCTGATATCCCCTGTTAGTAATCGGAAGTAATAGCTGCCCCAGCTAAGATGTGCCATATTTATTTCTGATTACTTTAAATCTTACAGTAGCAGTTTTTTGTCACAGAATTACTATTTGCAAGAATTTGCAGATTCACTTTTAGTGCATCAGCTGTAACCAGGCTGGATTACATTCTCCAGAGAGCTCTGATTTACCCCTATTTAAAGCTATCTTCATGTTGACCTTTGTACTGCACCAGTAAACAAAACAATTCCTGAACACACAAGTAAATCTGTCGAGCACATTTTAGTGTTCTTGTTGGCCAAGAGAAAATGGGCATTTTGTGCAATATAAAAATCAGCTTTTATCTATTTTGCTAAGCATCTCTCCTCATGTAGGATCTGACTCAATGTATTAAAATTAGTCACAAGTAGGTTTACATTCACACTGCGATGAAGGTACTGTGAAAATCCCCTAGTCGCCACACTCCAGCTCCTGTTCGGGTACACAGAAGGAGAATTTAGCATGGCCAATTCACTTAACCTGCACATCTTTGGACTGTGGGAAGAAATCGGAGCACCCGGAGGAAACCCACGCAGACATAGGGAGAACGTGCAGACTCCACACAGACAGTGACCCAAGCCGGGAATCGAATCTGGGTCCCTGGCGCTATGAGACAGCAGTGCGAGCCACTATTTCTGATCAAAGACTTATGTAACATCTTTCGCTGCTCACCTTTTCCGTTCAAGATATCTCCCCAGGTCCATTTCTTTGTTGTAACTTTTTAAAATTCAGATTATTCCACAGCTTTACCTTCCTTCAGGTGTTTTATATACCCTACAGCCACCTGTCTCACAGCCAGCTGTAAATGTCCTTGGACAGGCCAAAACCAGCAGCCTGGAAGACTGCCCAAAACAGATTTAACTAGCAGCCAAGTTTTCCAAGGTCTGGCAATTTTACATCTGGCTTGAGACTAGTTAATAAAGGCACGCGCTTCAGGAAACTAGCATGAAAAGCACTGCTCTCACACAATTGTAAGCATCTTCCTTGTCTTTGACATTATTTGCATTGTCGCTCTATATACACATTTTTCATTGACACTAGTAAATCTCTTAAAATAATAGCTCTTAGTAGGTGCAAAAACATTTCAGATGAATTAATTCTTGCAGGCTTCCAGAACTGTGGCATTTTCTTTGCCGATTCCCTTTCTTCTTCCCCCATGGGTGCTGGATAATGCCTTTAACATTCATCCACCTCTACAGCCCAAAATTGTTGTGTCATAATTATTTGAGTATTTGGGGCCAGAGGGTTACTAAAACCAAACAGATCACAAAAATATCAGCACATCCATGACTACAATCTCATGTGCAATGTGGCAGGTTATCTACTGCCAAGTATTTTGCTATAAGCATACTGATTAAAAATTGGATCAAAATTAAGTCTCTAGAGAAAAACACCGGGAATGTAAATAATAAAAAAAGTGTTAATTAATACCTGGGGTGTGCAAAGAAAGAAATAGATATTTTGGTAAGTTTAGAAGAGCCTTGTTAACATAACGAATGCTCATTTGGCACATCAAAATCAAACGTCCAGTCACAACAGATACCAATAATATACTTGCTGTGCCAGAGATCAAGCAATAGTAAGGAAAGATAGATGTCATTCATCAAAAGACATATGGAATCTGATGTTCAATTGATACTGTGCATAATGAAATGCCACACACAATTGTGTTATCAAGATGATCCCAGGTCTTTGCAGCGAAAATCGGCTTCAGTCAGGGTACAAGTTGGTGTAAAACTGGCCTCAGCTCCCCAAATCAGAAGGAGAATTTTTTTAAACCAACAACAAATCAGAAGGAGAATTTTTTTAAACCAACAACTCTAGAATGAATTGTTCCTGTTTACAATTGATATTCACTGACCCTCATTAAAAAGTGCACATGGTCCTGGTGTGAACAGGATCAGACTAAGCAACAATGGGACAGTCTGCTCATTGTTGACTGATGCATGAAGAATAACGACTTGGGTTAGATGAAAGAGACTATCCAACAAAAGCCAGATAAGTGAAAAGTACAGAAAAAAGTTTATTTTTCAAATTTCAGTAATTCTAGAATGAACAAGAGATTTTCTATTTTCAAGAAGTCATGATCAGCTTGAAGGTAGTAGCTTCTGACCAGGCCGCATATCACATTGCTATTATACAAACAAAATTTGAAAAAAGTTGTTTTCAAACTGCAGAATATACAACTCCTCAAAATTAAATATTTGCAAATTGTGCTAATTTACTCAATTTAATCATTTCCATCTGCTAAAAAAAAGAAATCCGGTAACAGGCTCTTCCTTCCAAAATAATATTTTTGAAAAACTCAACTCATTCAACAAACCACAACAAACAACTAATGTAAACAACATCAGAATTATGAAGTTACATTGGTGCACAAATGGAATATTCAGACTGAGGATTTGAAAATAACGACAATTACTGACCTAAGATAATCAATCAGGGGTTTGCTTTATAAATTGGGCAAAACAATTATAGAGTGAAAAACTGAATTTTAAATAGTTCTGGATTATCAAAAAAGATGTGTTTCAATGTTGAAAGGAAAGAAAAACATGAAAGTTGCCAGAACATTCCAAAATTGTCCAAATTGTTCATGATTCCAAAAACAAGATTTTAAAAAACTGTTATCTGAGCTTGCAAAAGTCAATACAAGACCAAGTAAGTACTAAATATTATTCATTCAGTGTCCTCTACAAAATATATAGAACAGCTCGAAATATAAATAGCAATTTTCACCCACACTGAAATCAAGTTACTTTAGGGAGTTGAAAAATATAAGCCTGATTTAGCAAGTACAGCTGAAGAATACAGGACTGGTAATATTTTGAAATGGTGATTAAACCCCCATCCTTGATTTTTCCTAATAGTTTTTCAGCTTCTTTCTGCAAGATAGTTGAATATCAGCAACATACCTCATTGCTTTTCAATTATTAGCAAAGTTTTGTCAATTCAGAATCCAATATTTAAACCCAGCTATGTTGAAACCAAACATTGTAATTCCTAATCACGTGTAATATCAAAAAAAAGCAATTCAAATAGCAGGGAAATTAAGAATACAATCACAGCTTTGAGGAGAATTCAATAGCATTTTGCACTGCCTACTATAAAACGGATGAAATACTAAAATTCTAACAAAAGGACTTGTTTGTTGATTTTCGTACATGCCTGGACCTTGAGAACTTGGTGAAGGAACAATATTCTGCATTAAGTGTGCCATATCCGATTTCCTAGTAGTTAACCGTGGCTTGAAGGTACAATAGTCATTAATTTAAGACAAAGCCTTCTCTGGTGATTAGTACATGTGATACAACAGTTGCAAGTAGACTGATTACAAGGCAGCCACAAGTTGTTTTTAACGTGTACCAATTACAGGTTCAAGCACAGAATCAGTTGTACCAACATACCATGCCGCTCTTATGGTTAAAGAATAAATTATGAGTTCAGATCAGTGGTTCGAGAAAGGATTAAGGAGAACACCATACAACATCTAAGTAAAATGCCAGCATCAGACAAGCACAAAATCAGATGAAGGCTCTCACCTATTAGACTGTATCATGGCATCTGTGTAAATTTCAACATTAGGGACTTGTTCAACTGCTCAGGCTCATTCACTTACAATTGGCTGAACTCGATTCAAACTCAGATCACAAAAAAATGACAATCCCCAACTCGAGGTTTCTCATGACCTTACTAGACTAGATCTAGTTGTGGATTGGGAACCAGGATCAAATGGAATCTTAAGCTGAATGGAGTTCGAGGCCAAGGAATATTTTGACTCGGGTACACGGACATAATTCAGTTAACGATTTAAATTGGAACCACCTACTCCCCCACACTGTAACCATACTCAGCAGTGGTGATACTGGAATATATTGACCAGGGAGAGGGTGCAGTTCAAAGTTATAAATGGGGACAAAGGAATTTGAATTTTTAATGGAAAAAATTGGCAAACTGCGCACAAATGTATGATTTTTAAATTGATTATTCTACAGGTGGGAGGGTAAATGGCACAAAACATCTCTTTATAAGCATCTCAGACAGGAGAGCACACCACCTCAAATCACTAATTTCTCTGCTACTACAACCAAGATCAGAAATTTACTGTTTGAACAGCCAAACATAAACCTCCAACCCATGGGATAACATTATTTGCTTTCTTTATAAAACATTGTATATCTTAGCTGAAGGTCGTCCATTTCTCAATGTGACTTGACACTGCAAGTAGTTAATTTTATTAATGTATCATGTAACATGTTGCTCACTGCAAGATGATCTAGAAACAAAATTACTTTATTTCTTCTACAAACATCTCCAGCAGCCTTCAAAGTAGGGAGAATTGTGCACACTGGAAGGAGAGCAATTGCTGAAAAATCATTGTGGCAGTTGAAGATCAAACTGTGAAACACAAAGCCAGACCAGCAAGAGACCTAACTCACCAAATATACCTGGGCTCTAGAGCAGTTACAAGAAGAGATAGCACTGTATATACTGCATACTTCAAACCATTACAGTGACATGGTTGCAGGATGGTCACGACTGGGAGTTAAATATCCAGGGGTATACTATTTGGAAGGACAGACAGGAAGATAAGGGAGGTTGTGTAGCTCTGATATTTAAAGGATGACATCAGAGCAGTAGAGAGAGATGACATAGTTCTATGGAGAAAAACACAATCCATTTGGGTGGAAATTGGAAATAAATAGTAAGGAAAAAAAATCATGATACGCATAGTCTATAGGCCATCAAACAACAACATGGTGGGGCGAGCAATAAACAAGAAAATAACTAATGCATGTAAAGATGGTATGGCAACTATCATGGGGGACTTTAATCTACATGTCGATTGGTCAAACCAGGTCGGTCAAGGCAGCCTTGAAGAGGAGTTCATGGGATGTATCTGCAAGTTTCCTCGAACAGTATGTAATGGAACCTAAGGGAGCAAGCTATCCTAGATCTGGTCCTGTGTAATGAGACAGGAATAATGAATGATCTCACAGTTAGGGATCATCTCAGAAGGAGCAATCGCAGTATGGTTACATTTGAAATACAGATAGAGCGCGAGAAGGTAAAATCCAATACCAGTGTCTTGTATTTAAATAAAGGAGACTATAATGGGATGAGGGAGGAGATGGCTAAGGTACACAGGGAACAAAAACTTTATAGTGGGACAATTGAGGAATTTCAAAGCGCTCAGCAAAATTACATACCAGTGATAAGAAAGGACTGTAGAAAAGGACAATCAGCCATGGATATCTAAGAAAATAAAGGAGGGTATCAAATTGAAAGAAAATGCATACAAGGTGGCAAAGATTAGTGGGAAACTAGAGGATTGGGAAATCTTTAAAGACCTACAGAAAGCCACGAAAAGAGCTATAAAGAAAAGAAAGATAGATTATGAGAGTAAACTAGCTCAGATTATAAAAAAGAGAGGCTACAGTAAACATTGGTCCTTTAGAGGATGAGAAGGGGGATTTAATAATGGGAAATGAGGAAATGGCCTAGGCATTGAACTGGTATTTTGTGTCGGTCTTCACAGTGGAAGACAAATAACATGCCAAGAATCAATGTCAAGGCAGCTATGGCAGGTGAGGACCTAGAAATGATCCTTATCACTCAAGAAGCAATGTAATGTCAGCTAATGGGGCTAAAGGTAGACAAGTCTCCTGGCCCTGATGGAATGCATCCCAAGGTACTAAAAGAGATGGCAGGGGAAATAACAAATGCACTTATGGTGCAAAAACAAAAGAGCGGCATGGACAAGTTGGGCCGAAGGGCCTGTGCCCATGCTGTAAATCTCTGACTCTAATTTACCAAAGTTTGCTGGACTCTGGGGCGGTTCCAACAGATTGGAAAACAGCAAATGTGATGTCACTGTTTAAAGGAGATAGAAAAAAGGCAGGTAACTATAGGCCGGTTACCTTAACTTCTGTAGTAGGAAAAATGCTTGAATCTATCAAGGGAGAAATAGCGAGACATCTGGTTAGAAATTGTCCCATTGGGAAGGCAGCACAGATTCATGAAAGGCAGGTCATGTTTAACTAATTTGGTGGAATTCTTTGAGAATATTATGAGTGCGATGGACAACAGGGACGGTGGATGTCGTGTATCTGGATTTCCAGAAGGCATTCGACAAGCTTCTGCACAAAAGGCTACTGCATAGGATAAGGGTGCACTTTGGTACAGATAATGTATTAGCATGGATAGCGGATTGGTTAACTAACGGAAAGCAAACTGTGGGGATAAATGGGTGTTTTTCTGGTTGGTGATCAGTGACTAGTGGTGTGCCTCAGTGTTGGGACCGCAATTGGTTAGAATTTGCATACATGATTTGGAGTTGGGGACCAAGTGTAGTGTGTCAAAATTTGCAGATGACACTAAGATGATGGCAGAGCAAAGTGCGCAGAGGACACAAAGTCTGCAAAGGGATATAGATAGTCTGCGTGAGTGGGCAAGGATCTGGCAGATGGAGTACAATGTTGGTAAATGTGAGGTCATCCATTTTGGTAGGAATAACAGCAAAATTGACTATTATTTAAATGATAAAAAATTGCAGCATGCAATGGTGTCCTTGTGCATGAATCACAAAAAGTTTGGATTGCAGATACAGCAGGTAATTAAGGCAGCAAATGGAATTTTGTCCTTCATTGTGAGAGGGATGGAGTTTAAATACAGGGAGGTTATGTTGCAGCTGCATAAGGTGCTGGTGAGGCCACACCTGGAGTACTGTGTACAGTTTTGGTCTCCTTGCTTGAGAAAGGATATACTGGCACTGGAGGGGGTGCAGAGGAGATTCACTAGATTGATTCTGGAGTTGAGAGAATTGGCTTATGAGGAGAGACTGAGTAATCTGGGACAATGCTCATTGGAATTTAGAAGAATGAGGGGGGATCTCATAGAAACATAAGATTATGAAGGGAATAGATATCATAGAAGCAGGGAGGTTGTTTCCACTGGCGGGTGAAACCAGAACTAGGGATCATAGCTTCAAAATAAGGGAAGCAGATTTAGGATCGAGTCGAGGAGGAATTTCTTCACCCAAAGGATTGTGAATCTGTGGAATTCCCTGCCCAGTGAAGCAGTTGAGGCTACCTCATTGAATATTTTTAAGGCAAGGATAGATACATTTTTGAACAGTAAAAGAATTAAGGGTCATGGTGAGCGGACGGGTAAGTGAAGCTGAGTCCAGGAAAAGATTAGCCATGATCTTATTGAATGGCGGAACAGGCTATAAGGGCCAAATGGCCCACTCCTGCTCCTAGTTCTTATGGCTTTTAAATTGACTCTCATCCATTCTGTCACAGCTAGAAAATGCTCAAATGTCTTCTCTTACCACCCTGTTACCTTTGGTAGACCCCTGGGATCTATCCTTGGTCACTTATTCTCATTTACATTCTACACCTTAATATCAGAAAACTGTGTCAGTTTACAAATGTACACTGATAACACAGCTTTTTTACCAGTTCTTTCCACCCCATCCACTATCTTTAAGTTGCCAGGCTGCTTTCACAACATCCAGTATTAGGCGAGCAGAGATTTCCTCCAATTAAATAAAGACCAAAATCAATGCCTTCAGTTCCCACTACAAATTCCATTTCCTAGCCACTAACTGTATCCCTCTTGCTGGTAACTATCTGCGGTTAAACCAGACTGTTTGCAACTTTGGTATCATATCTGACTCCCAAGTTGAGCTTCTAACTATATACCTATGCCATCACTAAGACTATTGCCACCTCTGTAACATTGCCAGATCGTGCCCATCTCAGCTCAACAGGTGCTGAAACCACAAGCTTTTGGTCACCTGTCCTAATATCGCCTTAAATGTTTGTCAAATTTTGTTTGATAACAAAAGCACTTTGGGACATTGTACTGAGCTTGTAATTTGTGCCCTTGCAAATTAAATGATGCAAATACTCAAGAGATTTCAAAAAAGAAAATGCAACAGAAAGCTTATTTCCTAGGTTTCCCACTGAATCTCAAGTAAGTACTTTTACTGCTTTTGTTTAGAAATAGTACTACATCAGAGTAAAATGAAAAGACACATCCTGATAACCTGCAAGCATTATTCTCCATTAAAATCCATTTGAATTGAGATCTTAAAGAACATCTAAAATAACCTTACATGAGATTGAATCTCAATTTTTGTCCAAATGGTTATTGTATTACAGCTACCTGTAGTTAAAAAACACTTCAAAAGAATGGAAGTACGCATTGTAGCTGTTGATACTCACTTTTGGCTGTACTGGAAAGATAAAAATCTAACTATGAACGTTGCAACAGATAGGATGGAGGAATGAAACATTAAGGGAATTTTAAAGAGATATGCACAAAGTAAATTGAAATAACGCCCCCACCCCCCAACACATGCACAGTAATTATCTATAAATCAGAATGCCCACTAATAACTAACACCATTAATGAGGTAATTCTGAAACAAATGTATTATTTCTCATGACTGAAAACCTCTATCTAATTAAAACAAATCTTGCAACAAGGCACAAAAGGATATTAGACTGAAGACAGCTAGCCCGTCCGTGATTTATACACTTTATTGTATGCATTCAGTTAAAAAAAAGCTTTTAAATTCTGAAATGCTTTGCAAAATTGACTGAATCTGAAATCACCCTAAATAAAGTGCTGGAGCCAACCAGGCCACCAGCCCAAAACAAAAATACCACACACTAGGAATGATTCCTTGAGTATTCAGTTGCATTTGCACACGAAAGTTGGAAGAAAAAGTGCACATTTAAACTGCATTGAGTAGACATACAATTTTTTTTCCATCTATTAAAGCATTTTATTAAAATATAAGTATCAATCTATGCCATTCAATGGTGTCCAAAACAGTTTAGAATTTGTTCAATCTTTTCATATCTGCCAGAAAACAGAACCATACCCAAAATTCAGAAGTCTATCATTTAACATTAATTAAAAACCTTTTTATCTACAACAAATTTGACCAGACAGCTCAATATCAATGCATTTTTTTTTCTATAGATCACAAGTATCTTCAATAACCTTTCATTTTTTGCCCTTTATTTTTCAGAAATTGCCCTGTAAAAACAGCAAATGAAATGACATTGCGAGAGGGGGCAAAAACTCAAATGACAGAACTTAGCAATGCAAAAGAGCCGATTTAAAATTTGAAGTTACAAGATTAGAACAGCTTGTGTTAAAGCATTTCTCCAATGTTACTTCAGCACTCAGCAATTCCTAAGCAGTTGATATAATTCTATGCTAATATAAAAATATTCAAACAAAACAAGGTTGCAGCAGAATCCTTTACAGACACGAAGGAAAATGCTCTGATTTTGAAAGAATGTTTCACAGAGGGAAGCACTATAAATTAGACACCTAGACTCTATTACAATGTAGCATTGAGGTATAATTAAAAGATACAGAACAATAAAGCATTCAATATTTCAATTATATTCTCAGTAGGAACCACTGTCAACATCTGTTACATGCACCACCTCCACAAAACAACTGAATTTTCTCATCAAAATCTTCTTTTAGCATTAAAAATACAGCTTGGCATTTGAATCATTCCATTAAACTACAAGTAACTGGTATAGATCAAAGAACCTGCAATGCGTCGACTTTTGTGCTTTAAAAGGATAATCAATATTTAATATGAACCATTAAGCATTTTTTTTAGAAAGTCTGAATGACATGATCATTTATCAACCTCTTAGTGTAACACAGCTATTTTTAAATTTTGAACAAGCTCTCAATGACCATAAAAAAACTTTTCTATCGTTAAAAAAAATCAAAAGGCAGTGTTTAAATTATTCAAACCTTTTAAGAATGACACATTGATGCAAGACTGTCCAAAAATACACAAATGAACTCCTTAATCTTAGAAGAAAACATTTTTTTTTCGGGAGAAAGGAAAGCCAGGAAATAAACATGGAGCGTTTAGTCAATGTTAGACTGGGAATCCATCGGGAGACAGAAAATCCTTTAATTACCATGAATATTTAAGATTAATACACACTGCAGTTTAAAGTAACGTCATGTGGATCTATATAAAAACAAAGCCTGGCCCTTTGCTAACCCTAAGATGACCAAACCCACAATGCGGGGGGGGGGGGGGGGGGACGAACTCTCGGGGAAAAGCAGCAAAAACAGGTCGCGTTTCCCAAATGTACTGCAGATTTTACAAGGCTAGAGAAGATTCTGCAAATGTGAATTAAATAAGAGAAAGGGGGGGGGGGAGAAAAATTAGATGAAGGTCGTTTCCACACCCCAGCGCATATCCATCCAGTCGTCAGGCAAACAACCAAACGATGGGGGGGGGGGGGGGAGGAAATAACTAACCCCTGACAAGTATTCTGTACAGATTCCTGTGATGCCTGAAAGATTTTAATTAAAAATAAATGAATGCCCCCTCTTCACATCCCGATAGAGGGAAAATGGGGGGGGGGGGGGGGGGGGGAGATTGGGGTTCCTCATCCCAAATATAGATCATGAATAATTGATTTTAATTTAAAAGGCTATGCACCCGCATGATCCCTTGAAGACAAATAAAAACAGATGAAGATAAATGTTTTTCCTCCTCATCCACAAGAACATGGCCGGAGCCAAGCAGGGATGATTGCAGAGGAGCAACAAAACAACACCAAAAAAAACCCCCCCCAAACTGCGGCTCAGTCACTGAGGCAGGGATTCTCCTCACCTTTGCCGGCGGACACGGCGATGGATAGGGTCAGTAAGAGGCAGGTTATCGAGGCGGACAATTTACACCTGACGGGATTCATGCTGCTCCCACTCCCGCCGCCCGGCTGCCGATCGCTAAAATGGCGGCGCCTCCGCTCAGCCGCTCGCGCCCCGCAGCCCCGCCCCGCCCGAGCCGCCGCTGACGTCACCCTCCCGCAGCCCCGCCCCGCCCGGCGCGAGCCGCCGCTGACGTCACCCGCCCGCAGCCCCGCCTCCACGCCCCGCCGCTGACGTCACCCCCACCGGCCTCTCTCTCCCCCGTCCCCCCCCCTTGCGCCGGCCGCTGACGTCACCCCCTCCACCCCGCCCCGTCCCAGCGCCCCCTGACGTCATCCATTTGGCCCCCCTCCACCTCCCCTGTCTCTGACGTCACGTCTCCCCAGCTGGGAGCCTCACGTGACAGCTCAAGGGGCAAGGGCTCCCAGGGACAGGCCATTCAGCCCCTCAACCACAACAACAACTTATTCTATTAGATCTCATTTGAGATGAGAAATTTGTTAGCGCCTTTCATAGCAGCAACAAATATATTCATCTGAAATAAAGCAATAGTTTCCTGCAATCCCCTTTAGACCCATTGGCCTCCAAAGGCTAATCACAACCTTGAAGCCTCACTTGCAAAGAGCTACTTGGCTTCTGGGCACCTACCAAGCAGGGACCCAGGGAATGAATTAAGTTGATTGTTACATTACTGTGCCATGTTAAAGATTTCATCTGTTCCAATTGGAAGCACTCTCCCAGGTCTCAAGGAAACATCTGGAAGGCCAGCCTCATGCATTGCTCCAGCTCTTTCCTATGTTTTACTTTGTGCCTGGGGAATAAGCATGTGTGAGGATTCAAAGTGGAGAAAATTTGTTGCGGGAATAGGGCTTGGATGGGATTGTGATCGGTGCAGACTCAATGGGCTGAATGGCCTCCTTCTGCACTGTAAGGATTCCATGATTCTATGATATATGTATTAAAGGGATGAACTTGGATAAGCCAAATGTTTTTCTTTCTTTATCTGTATTTTTCTTATGTTATAAAGGCTTTTATGTATCCAAAGATATTTTATTCATAGAATTCCAACAGTGCAGAAGGAGGCCATTCGGCCGGTCAAGTCTGCACCAACAACAATCCCACCCAGGTCCTATCCCAGTAGCCCCACATATTTACTCTGCTAATTCTCCCAACACTAAGGGTCAATTTAATATAGCCAATCAACCTAACCCACACATTTTTGGACTGAAACCAGAGCACCCGGAGGAAACCCACGCAGACACTCCACCTGACGAAGGGACAGTCTGTTCCGAAAGCTAGTGGCATTTGCTACCAAATAAACCCGTTGGACTTTAACCTGGTGTTGTTAAACTTCTTACTGTGTTTACCCCAGTCCAACGCTGGCATCTCCACATCATGTCTCCCAAAGGTGGCATTGAATCTAATACTTGTGAGATTGCTTACCCAATAATCAGCTCAATGGGCATATAATAGGGGGCTGATTTAATGCTACCCCCATTGCGTTATTGCCTAAGGCAAAGCTTGACCAAACTGTCCTGTACTCAATCTTCCCAAAATGTAAGTTTTAAGTTTATTAATTAACGTCACAAGTAGGCTTACATTAACACTACAATGAAGTTACTGTGAAAATCCCCTAGTCGCCACACTCTGCCGCCTGTTCGTGTACACTGAGGGAGAAGTTAGCATGGTCAATGCACCTAACCAGCACGTCTTCAGAATGAGGGAGGAAACCAGAGCACCCGGAGGAAATTCATGCAGACATGGGGAGAACGTGAAGACTCCACACAGACAGTGACCCGAGCCGGGAATCGAACCCGGGTCCCTGGCACTGCGAGGCAGCAGTGCTAACCACTGTGCCACCGTGCCGCCCAAAAAAAGACAATGTATACTTTACTCTTTAACGGGCTCCAGCCCACTCATGTAATCACATAAAAATGTTCTGTGCAACATTTCCTAATCTCCACAATTTCCAAAGATAATCAAGGAAATCCATGTGCCCACCTACTGTTCAATCCTGTCTGTTATCATCTTTTACCCAAGGTCATCATCGAATCTAATCCATAGGCTCAAATCACCAATCCCAATCCTGGGCACAGATTTGACCAGCTTCTGACCTGAAGAAGTTACTTAGCAAATAATTGTGATTTCTGAGAATCTGTTCCATTATCCTTTGGGTGGGGGAGGGTGGGGGAGGGGGTGTCAGCAGTGGGGAGAAACGTCCCCTCATTTCACATTCTACCTCAGGCTTGTTCATGCCCTCCAATTTTAAACTGAAGTGCGACTTGGACAGCCTATTCCTAACTACATCGGCCACGGCTATCAACATTTCAACAACCTGGATTAGCAACTCCCCCCATCCATCCCCCACCTCCCCACCACCCACACCCCATCCCATAACTTAAAAGCTCTGTTTTCACAATGGAAGTCCTTTGTCAATCCTTTTAAAACACAGCTACAGAAATTAGGCGAGATTTGCATGGCTGCTGGCATTCTCTACCCCTATATTAGCCCCTCATTAATTCATTCATTCTCTCCCCACAACAGCACTTCTTTTAGATGAGAAACCTGCATATTTGCATTTATTAAGAGAGAAAAGAAATTGATTGTAACAATTTCCTTGGTTTTAATGATCCTTTCTTCTTCCTCTGCATTGCCACACATGGGATCACTTTTGTGAATTCCACAATTTCCTATTCATTTTTTTTTCCTATACCAGAAAATATATTTCTCATGCGTTTAGTTAGAAAGTGGGAGAGTTGCTCCTAGTGGTTTAAAAGATGGTGTCTTAAGTCTGAGCTCCAAGAGTTCATAATATTGTTTAACAATTCACCAATGATGGTTAATATTTTGTATTGTTAATTTACGCCTTCTGCATTTAATTATTCTTGCGCCTGTTACGATCATTACACAGTTGTCCCACTAACATTGGGATAATTACAGGAGATAAATGGAAATGATTATTGCCTACAACGCAAGGGTATTATTTTCCTATCACTGTTTAAGTACCAAAGTATTTAAATTCCAACTGTGCTTTGCACTGTGGCTCAGAAAATGCCACACAACTTTGGTGTCTGGCTACTTAAGCATCTTACATGGATAGGTTTTAAATGCTGTATCTTAGAACCAGCAGGAATGATCTGACATTGATGACTAAAGGATTTTCACAGTAACTTCATTGCAGTGTTAATGTAAGTCTTACTTGTGACTAATAAATAAACTTTAAACTGTAGTGGCAGCATTGGCCTCTCCAACAACACATAGAACAAATGAGTCAGGACTGACAGTGCTACTGAAGAGGAGCTTTCACCAAAGACAGCCGGGCCCCAAGAGGCAAGTATGAACCATGTGTTTGAAGGGAAAAGCTCTCATCTTCCCTGACAGAGACGAGGACCTCACCTACTCCAGGCTTTCTCATCCCCAGCCCTTTTGGAATTCCCCGGAGTATTAAGGAAGTTTTGTTGGTCACAAAAAAATTTGGGGAGACACATCCTTCAAACAGTTAACAGTCGTGACCGCAGTCTATTTTCCACACTGCTGTTGCACAATCAATTGTCAAGATCGGTCTTGATAAGGGGCCAACCACATTCTCGTCTGGGCAGGAACACTAATGAGGACATTCCAACTTTCGGCTAACCAAAATCCAGTCTCACGAGAGAAACAGCATACTGATCCCCTCGGTTCTTTTTTTTCTCACCTGGTGTTGTGCCTACCAACCCATAAGACATCAAAGCATACAGATGTGGTTATAATATAATCCAAGTTACCTACTTTAAGATAAGCGTTTAATGGGCTGCTTTGATGCTCTGCGCATCAGGGCAACAAGGCCAGTTCAGCAGGTATGCAGAAGAAGAATAAATCAGTACAATAACAACATTTATTTATTTATATATTATTTATTTATTAGTGTCACAAGTAGGCTTACACTGCAATAGAGTTACTGTGAAAATTCACTAGTCGCCACACTCCGGCGCCTGTTCGGGTACACTGAGGGAGAATTTAGCATGGCCAGTGCACCTAACCAGCACGTCTTTTGGACTGTGGGAGGAAACCGGGGCACCCGGAGGAAACCCACACAGACACGGGGAGAACGTGCAAACTCCTCACAGACATTGACCCAAGCCGGGAATCGAACCCAGGTCCCTGGTGCTAACCCCTTCCTCAGTGTTAACACTGTGCCACCGTGCCGCCCTAACATGCAAGTCCCCGTGGGGAGACGGTTCTCCACTGCTGCTGGAACAATGAGGGCCCACTCATTTATATTTCCAACATGGCTCATGTTGGAGAGCTGAATGTTTTTTATTGAATCGAATGTGCTAACACTAAAGCACCCCCATAGGTCATCCAGCTGAAAACTGACTAAATGCATCACCGCAAGCGTTTTGCAATTGGCTGAGATACCCAGTGCCCACAGATCTGTCTCCATGCACAAATCACTGTGTCAGGAGAGGAAGAAAAAGAAAGGGTAATAAGGGAGCATGTTTGCCCAGTGAAGTATTGCACCTCTGAAGCCATCATATTAGGATTCGGTCATAACGAGACAAAGCTCCACTTCTAGCAACAGCCCGCTGTGATGGAAACAAACAAAGATATATAGACCATTCACCACAGTCTACACAGGGTGAGGGGAAATGCCACGGCCGCTTCATAACTGTACATAAAAGCTATGTCAGAGTGCAGTACAATCCTTAATACTCCACTGCTCAGTATTAAACAAGTGAATTTGTACAGACTTGTTGAAATCCCAAGAGGAATGAACAGAACATTTGGTTACACAACCAAAAATGTACGATGATCTTATCATTACTTTGCGGGTCTGGATATAATGTTCTTATTTTTGGTCCAGAATTCTGTCTGAGAAAGAATTTGAACAGTAAGAAGTCTCACAACACCAGGTTAAAGTCCAACAGGTTTATTTGGTAGCAATTACCATAAGCTTTCGGAGCACAGCTCCTTCGTCAGATGGAGTGGATATCTGTTCTCCAACAGTGCACAGATACAGAAATCAAGTTACAGAATACTAATTAGAATGCAAATCTCTACAGCCAGCCAGGTCTTAAAGGTACAGACAATGTGGGTGGAGGGAGCATTCAACACAGGTTAAAGAGATGTGTATTGTCTCCAGACAGAACAGCTGTCCTGTATTGACAGTATTCTGTAACTTGATCTCTGTGTCTGTGCACTGTTGGAGAACAGATATCCACTCCATCTGACGAAGGAGCTGTGCTCTGAAAGCTTATGGTATTTGCTACCAAATAAACCTGTTGGACTTTAACCTGGTGTTGTGAGACTTCTTACTGTGCGCACCCCAGTCCAACGCCGGCATCTCCACATAAAGAATTTGAAACCAGTGCTTTTACCGTTTTAAGTGAATGCGACCTTCTTGGGTTCAAATTATTTCTTTAGTTCTCTCCTCTTTTCCTGAACTCTTGTTGGGTTGCCATTCCCACAGGCCCCATACAACCATCCTGTACCTTGCTGAGATATACTCCACAGGCTTCCAGTACCTTAAACATGAGGCTGGGTGTCAGCCATGGTTAAGTGGACAATGCTCTTACATCCGAGTCAGAAAGTTGTGGGTTCAAAGCCACACTCCAGGGCTTGAACGCAAAGATCTTGACTGATAATCGGGTGGAGTGCTGCACTGTCAGAGCTGCTAAAATGAGACCCCCAGATGGAGACGATTGCATTGCCCTACTTCAAAGAAGAGCCAGGAGTTATCCCCAGGGTCCTGATGGCGGGGGTGACCAAGATCTGAGAATTCCAGCCCAAGTGTCTCTGCTTCCAAATTATTTTATTGTCTGTTGAGTGGGACTTCCTGAGGATGTGAAAGTCTATATACAAATGCATTTTTTTCTTTTTTTTGTTGGAATGTTCTGCCCTGGGTCTTTGCAAGTAATCTTTTGCAAGTTACCTTTTGCAAGTATTGTTGAGAGGGCTAGAATACAAGAGCACGGATGTACTTCTGAGGCTCTATAAGGCTCTGGTCAGATGCCATTTGGAGTATTGTGAGCAGTTTTGGACCCCATATCTAAAGGAAGGATGTGCTGGCCTTGGAAAGGGTCCAGAGGAAGTTCCCAAGAATGATCCCTGGAATGAAGAGCTTGTTATATGGGGAACAGTTGAAGATTCTGGGTCTGTACTCGTTGGAGTTTAGAAGGTTGAGGGGAGTTTTTATTGAAACTTACAGGATACTGCGAGGCCTGGATGGAGTGGACATGGAGAGGATGTTTCCACTGGTAGGAAAAACTAGAACCAGAGGGCAAAACAGAGATGAGGAAGAATTTCTTCAGCTAGAGAGTGGTGAATCTGTGGAACTCTTTGCCGCAGAAGGCTGTGGAGGCCAGGTCATTGAGTGTCTTTAAGACAGAGATAGTTAGGTTCTTGATTGATAAGGGGATCAGGGATTATGGGGAAAAGACAGGAGAATGGGGATGGGAAAAATATCAGTCATGATTGAATGGCAGAGCAGACTCAATGGGCCAAGTGGCCTAATTCTGCTCCTACGTCTTATGGCCATCACTGCTGATATTTAACATTCATGAACGCACGCACACTCACTCACGTATACACACACTCGCACAATTCTACCAGATTTCATTGGATGGTAAGCAGGCAATAGGATGATCCTCATCTTAGTCCAGGGCACCAGTCTGCCAATAGTGTTGCATCGTTGAGATCAGGTCTCTCTTCATAGACCCAGGGATTAAGCTTGCAAAATTTTGGTTTCATAACCTCGTACTTAACACTGTCCCACACCACGATATATTTGACAAGTAAATTCGTCCTCAGCATAATTTTAAGCCAGTACTTAGTCATTAATTAATTTTGTCATTTTTTATACGTTGGCCTAATTGCAAGCATAATATCACATGCAAGTAGAAGCATGTATTGTTATAGAAAGTTTGGATCCTTTAAGTTGCTGAGCCACTCTGACACAAGTAACCCGTCATTAACGTCTTAGCAAAATGATGGCCTGTAATGACAATATCACCAAATTACTTCAATGTTAACTCGATTGCAAAGATTTATTATTCCTGGATGAAGCTATTCGAACGTTGTACCTTTCCGAAACACAAGGAATATTGATCCAGTGTGGTATTTGTTCTCTCTGGTTGTGGTTACATATCTGGGTATTCCGCCTCCAGCATCATTTCTTGACGTTAATCTTCTGTTGTGTTGCCAAAGTACAATTTAGGCGCATTGATTAACATATAATTACGGCCTGCTGGTTTGTTTTCATTTCCACTGCTAATCATCAGCAGCCAATGTCATGTGATCCACTGCACGCAAGGTTTCTCTCTTCCAGGCCACATACCTCAGCTGGCCATCCCGTAGATCAGACATCAGGTTATCGACATCCCCCGCAATAAATAATGTTCTGCTTGAGCCTTCTTCCACACAGCTTTAAACCTCCCTTCCTGCTACCTGACGGAGAAGTAGAACTCCATCAGAGTACAGAAGCCCATTTTCTAACTTTAGGGGCAGCACGGTGGTTAGCACTGCAGCCTCACAGCACCAGGCGCCCGGGTTCAATTCCGGCCTTGGGTGACTGTCTGTGTGGAGTTTGCACATTCTCCCCGTGTCTGCGTGGGTTTCCTCCGGGTGCTCCGGTTCCCAATGCAAAGATGTGCGGGTTAGGTGGATTAGCCATACTAAATTGCCCCTTTGTGTCAGGGGGACCAGCAGGGTAAACATGTGGGGCGACTAGAATAGAGCCTGGGTGGGATTGTTGTCGGTGCAGGCTCGATGGGCTGAATGGCCTCTTTCTGCACTGTAGGGATTCTATGATTCTATGATCATAACAATAGAAAACTGCTGCATGAAGAATATAAAAACAATTGTGTCTTTCAGTTTTGATCTCATTGAGAAGATGGCCTCAAATCCAGATGTAAATTTGTAGAATCTCGTGGTAAAGAAGGAGACCTTCTTGCTTATGGTGATTATGCGCAGGCTTTTTGAAACTGTGTCAAACCCTTGCTCTTTTCCCCATCACGGTCTATTTTTGTTCCATTATGTCCCCAAATCCATGCTGAAGTTGTTTTGTCTGACTCTCTATTTTTACTTTAAATAATGATGGTAAAATGTTGCTTCAAGATAATTTCACGTCTTCGCGAGCGCTGTTCCCACAATGAGGCTAAGCTGTAATCTGACTCATCCTCAGCATTGATCCAAGTGTAATTGCATCATTGTAACCAATTTCATCAGGGCCAATTGCAGAAGATCACATTCTGTAGAGCATTACTAAAGAATTGGTTTCAGGCATTTGATCAATCCTTTCACTAGTAATGAGATAATAGCAGCCATCATCCCTTGTTAGTTGGAGGCAGTGCATTATGGTGTACAAATCACTGCGCAACAGACTATATAACAACAGCACCACAAGCATGAGTGAATTATATTCAGATAAGCAAAATGAGGGGATGCTGGAAGCTGAAGCAAGAGAAAAGGATGCTGAAAAACTCAGCAGATCTGGCAGCATCTATAAGGAGGGAATTCTAGCAAAGTGTTTCAAGTCCTTTGACTCTTCGTCAGAACTGATGGGAGGGAGAATGCGTTAGATATTAAAGTGGGATGTGAAGATGCGGCGTTGGACTGGGATAGGCACAGTAAGAAGTCTCACAACACGAGGTCAACTCGGGTTCATGTCACACTACCTGTAACCATTTGGCCTGGGCTTGACAAATCTCACTAACTGTCCTGTCCGGAGACAATTCACATCTCTTTACCCTGTGCTTAACCCTCTCTCCACTCACATTGTCTATACCTGTAAAGGCTTGATTATCTGTTAAGACTCACATTCCAACCATTATCTTGTAATTGAGTCTCTGTCTATATGTGCCCTGTTTGTGAACCCAATCCTCCATTTACCTGATGAAGGAGCAGCGCTCTGAAAGCTCGTGCTACCAAATAAACCTGTCTGATATTGAAGTGTAGCTGTAAGAGACTGCAACAAAAAGTAGCAACTTTAAGAACAAAAGATAGATGGCCGTGTGTGTGTGTGTGCGTGCGTGTGTTTGCATTGAGGCATTATATGTTTTTTAAAAAGGGGTTTAAGATGGAGGAGAAAGATCACAATCGAAATCTGCCAACTCTATGTTGAGTCCTGAGGGTTGTAACGTGCCCAATCGGAAGATGAGGTGCTGCTCCTCCAGTTTGCGTTGGGCTCCACTGGAACATTGCAGCAGTGATGTGGAGCTGCCGGCGTTGGACTGGGGTAAACACAGTAAGGAGTCTAACAGGGCTGTTTATGAGCAGATCTCCCACTCACCCGATGAAGGAGCAGCGCTCCGAAAGCTAGTGGCGTTTGCTACCAAATAAACCTGTTGGACTTTAACCTGGTGTTGTTAGACTCTTTACATTGCAGCAGGACAAGGACGGACAGTTGATTTGATTTATTATTGTCACGTGTATTGGGAGACAGTGATGAGTATTGTTTCTTGTGTGCTATACAGACAAAGCATACCGTTCATAGAGTACATAGGGGAGAAGGAAAAGAGAGGGTGCAGAATATAGTGTTACAGTCATAACTAGGGTGTAGAGAAAGACCAACTTAATATAAGGTAGATCCATTCAAAAGTCTAATAGCAGCAGGGAAAAAACTATTCTTGAGCCGGTTGGTACGTGATCTCAGACTTTTGCATCTTTTTCATAGAAACCCTACAGTGCAGATCAAGACTGCACCGACAACAATCTAACCCCAAGCCCTATCCCCACAACCCCACACATTTACCCCGCTAATCCCTCTGACCTACACATCCCGGGACACTATGGGCAATTTAGCATAGCCAATCAACCTAAGCCGCACACCTTTGGACTGGAGCATTGCAGCAGGAACATCTTTTCCCGACGGAAGAAGGTGGAAGAGTGTATGTCTGGGGTACGTGGGGTCCTTGACTATCCTGGCACGGTGGTCAACACTGCTGCTTTGCAGCGCCAGGGACCTGGGTTCGATTCCCGGCTTCGGTCACTGTCCATGTGGAGTTTGCACATTCTCCCCATGTCTGTGTGGGTTTCCTCCGGATGCACCGGTTTCCTCCCACAGTCCATAGGGTTAGGTGGATTGGCCATGCTAAATTGCCCTTAGTGTCAGGGGGACTAGGGTAATACATGGGGTTATGGGGATAGGGCCTGGGTGGGATTGTGGTTGGTGCAGACTCGATGGGCCAAATGGCCTCCTTCTGCACTGTCGGATTCTATGCTTTTCCGAGGCAGCAGGAAGTGTAGATGGAGTCAATGGATGGGAGGCTGGTTTGCGTGATGGACTGGGCTTCATTCACAACCCTTTGTAGTTTTTTGCGGTCTTGGTCGGTATCCTCTTAGAAACATAGAAAGAACTACAGCACAAACAGGCCCTTCGGCCCACAAGTTGTGCCGAACACATCCCTACCTTCTAGACCTACCTATAACCCTCCATCCTAATAGAAACATAGAGCATAAGAACAAGGTACTGAGTTCAAATGGCACACAACAAGAATGTTTGGGTCAAGCTCGCAGACTGAGCAAAGGTGACCTGCAAAGTGCTCACCCAGCCTGCAATGAGACCACAGTGGGAGCAGCGAATACAACAGACCAAACTGAAAGAGGTGTGAGGGAAATGCTATTTAAACTGAAAGGGGAGCTGGGGGCCTTGAATGGTGAGGAGGACTGAGTGGCTTTTCACTATTCACCCCTCCTGTCTTTATTGTAGCATGCTGCACTTGCCGGCTTAAAAATAATCAGTAAATATTTATAGCTCTGCTTCTTATTCCATTTCACTTTGATGAGGTCCTCAGAAGGTTTGAGTGATCATGTTCATGACATACCTGGAGTGTGAAATCTCCCTCGGAGATTCTGCTCACGTTGTCTGTGCTGCTGTGATCTGAAGATTTCGGAGCGCTGGTCACGAGTTTATGCAAGGTAACATCAGGCTTGATTTTTATATTTGCTGTCCCAGGATTTGGTAGCTGGGACAGAGCCTTCCTGGGCACTGCAGCTGAGTTGATAAACCTGCACTGGATTAGACAGGAGAAAAATCAGCCAGTGTTTCCGCCTCTAGTTAATATCTAAGAGCCTTTGCCGGAAGGTCTGCCTGTACAGACTTATAGAATTTCCTTATTGAATTTATCTTCAAATTTTAACCTTTAATATATTGACTCTTCCTTTCTTGTGTTTCCACAGCTTTATCTATAATGATTGTTCTAACCTAGATAGCAAGGCAATGAAGGTTAGAACAGGCATCTAGTCTGTACGCAGATATAAGTTTATAGTTTATTTATTAGTCACAAGTAAGGCTTACATTAACACTGCAATGAAGTTGCTGTGAAATTCCCCTAGTCACCACACTCCGGCACCTGTTTGGGCCAATGCACCTAACCAGCACGTCTTTCAGACTGTGGGAGGAAACCAGAGCACCCAGAGGAAACCTACACAGACATGGGGAGAATGTGCAAACTCCACACAGACAGTGACCCAAGCCGGGAATCAAACCCAGGTCCCTGGCGCTGTGAGGCAGCAGTGCTAACCGTGCCGCCCCCATATAAGTTATTATTTACAGAGCCATTGCAAACATACACTTCCAAACTCAACCAGCGCTGTTGCAGTCTGCTCCTAAATATGGGAGCACAAGTGAATTCCCAGTTAATGTCCACCACATGTGTACATTTAAACACTCAATTACTGCTGAAGTCAAAGCTCTCAACACCTATGTGAATAAATGATGTATTGAACCCAAGCTGGCAAATGGGACTAGAGTCTATAATTGAATAAAGAGCATACAAATCCTGTCGGCCACAGTCTGACAGCGTTCGATCTCGGTGAAGAGTAACCACTTGGTAGAAGATAGTTTACGACCCAGGAAAGTGTAACTTTGCAAGGCACCTTCAGGGGAGAAAACTGGGGACAATACAATTGGTTTAAAGTTTAAAGCTTATTTATTACTGTTACAAGTAGGCTTGCATTAACACTGCAATGAAATTACTGTGAAAATCCCTTAGTTGCCACACTCCGGCGCCTGTTCAGATACACTGAGGGAGAATTTAGCATGGCTAATGCACCTAACCAGCACGTCTTTCGGACTGTGGGAGGAAACCGGAGCACCCGGAGGAAACCCACGCAGACACAGGGAGAATGTGCAGACTCTGCACTGACAGTGACCCAAGCCAGGAATTGAACCCAGGTCCTTGGCGCTGTGAGGCAGCAGTGCTATAGATGGGCATGAGAACAGAAAGGGACAGACATGCTTGATCCTGGAAAAGAGAGAGAAACACTGGGCGGTATATAATGGAGGCAGCAAATGGCTATAAGGCAGCAAATGGCTTTGGCTTAAAGATCTCATCTATTGATTGGACAGAGTCAGGAAGGGACGTATGAGGCTTCTTTGCAGGAGGACCCGCTGTATGAAATGCCAATCAGGCACTTAACTAGACAGTGGTGGGCCTTCCTGAGAGCTGCTGGCCAATCAGAGGCCAAGGGCCTCAACTGGTGGCGAGGTGAGAACATATGAATATACAAACATACTAATTAGGAGCAGGAGTAGGCCATTCGGCCCCTCCGCCATTCAATAGGATCATGGCTGATCTGATTGTAACCTCAACCCCACATCCCTGCTGACCCCTGATAACCTTTCACCCCCCCTTATCAAAAGTCTATCCACCTCTGCCTTAAAATATTCAAAGGGTCCGATTTTACCATTGCGTTGTGCCCATTTTCGGGCACGAAAACTTGGTAAAGTCGGGCGTGAGGCGAATAGCGTGATCCACGCCCACATCCGCGCAGATGCCCACTTTACCAAGGCCTGAAAATGGCCACGATTGGAAGCCGGAATACCAGGTTCCGATCACATGCATGCATTTAGATTGACCTCATGAGCTGGATGCCCGATCTTACCGGCATTTCCCCCTTTACCATCGCGTTCGCCGTCCAGATTCGGCACAAAACAGACCTGCTCGGCAAAGGTCAGTTTCGGGCCCTCCAGCTTCTGAAGAGGTAAGTTCAGAGCTTCCAACGGCTCTCTAACTCAGATCGGTGGTGGGGGAGGGGGGGTGGGAGGGGGAGGTGGCGGAGGGAGGGAGGCGGGTCATAGGAGGAGGCGGGTCAGATGTATCTCTGTTGGGGGAGGAGGGAGGCCCGATCATCTCTGGTTGAGGGGGGGGAGGAGGGAGGCCAGATGGTTCTCTGGTGGGGGCAGAAGCAGGGGGGGTCCGCTGCCACTCTGCGGGTGATCAGCGGAGGGGAAGGGGGCAGGGGATCGCGATTGGTCTGGGTAGCAGGGGGGGGGATACTGGATAAGGGGGACAGTTATGTTGTGGGGTGGGGCGATGTCTGTGGGGGCCATCGATCCCGGGCAACTTTATCTGCTTTTTGCGACCCGGGAGCGATGTGACAGGGGAGCGTTTTTCAGATTTTTTTCTCACTGCGCATGCGCAGTTGAAGGCTCCGATCGGAGCTGCAGCGTTTCGGGCACAATAAGCTCCGCCCACAGCGCAATTCAGACTTGCGATGTTTTTTCAGGCTAAGTGCTAGTGGGGGCGCCTGAAAACAGGTTTCCAAGTCGGATCTGAATTGTGCCCAGATTCAGCAGTTAGAATGAAACTGGTAAAATCACCCCCAAAGACTCCACTTCCACCACCTTTTGAGGAAGAGACTCACAACCCTCTGAGAGAAAGAAAATCTCCTAATCTCTATTTTAAATGGGCGACCATTAATTTTTAAACAGTGACCCCCTAGTTCTAGATTCTCCCAGAAGCGGAAACATCCTCTCCACGTCCACCCTGTCAACACCTCTCAGGATCTTAAACGTCTCAATCAAGTCACCTCTTACTCTTCTAAACTCCAGTGGACACAAGCCCAGCCTGTCCAACCTCTCCTCTGAGGGCAACCCACCCGTTCCAGGATTAAGAGGCCATCCACAAGCTGCCCTCCACCTGCTACTATCCCATCACCGAAAAGTCACCGTCATCAAGCTCGCCAAGGAGAGGAGTGCATTAAATTCCATCCATTGTTTCAGACAGACAAACACATGGGTGCAGAACGTGTCCCAGTCTGCTTATTGCCAGTTAGGGTTCGATGCATCATTAATTCTGCTGCCGTCACATACTGTAAATAATGAGAACTTGAACTTGCAAAGGCTGTTACTGAGGATAGAGCTGAGGAAGCAAAACAACACCGGAAACTGTGTCAGTAAGGAAGATTCAATGTATTAAAGGCTGGAGCCAGAACTAATATTCCAAAAAGAATAATTTATAAAACCTCACAATGTGAGGAAGTCTACTGGCAGATAAGCAGGAAACATTTTTTTCAAGAAGATAAAAGATACAACAATAGCTTCTCCCTAAGACATATTATCAAGACACAACAGTGCCAAGCGTTGTCCTGCAATTGTAGAAACACAGTTCATAGAAATCCTACAGTACAGAAGGAGGTCATTCGGCCCATCAAGTCTGCACCGACCACAATCCCACCCAGGCCATATTCCCGTAACCCCATACATTTACCCTGCTAATCCCCTGGGGTCAATTTACCATGGCCAATCAACCTAACCACACATCTTTGGACTGTGGGAGGAAACCAGAGCACCCGGAGGAAACCCAGGCAGACAGGGGGAGAACGTGCAAACTCCGCACAGAGAGTGACCCAAGCTGGGAATCGAACCCGGGTCCCTGGCACTGTGAGGCAGCAGTGCTAACCGCTGTGCCACCGTGCCACCCCAATTCATTTTGTAAAGAAATACAATTACTGTTCAAAGTGTGCAGTGCCTCTCAAATGCCATTGCCCACTCTCTCCTTCGGGAGAAATGCATCAACGGATAGTGACAGGTAAGTGGGGAGAAAGAGACATTTGCAATTCAAATGCTAATAATCATGCGGGTATCTGAGTACGGTTAATGTAATTCCTCACACAAGTGCAATTCTAACTTTGTAGCAATTAATTCAGTTACATGTGTTATATGTGCAGTTGATTGGTATAAATTACTTTTATATCATGCCAGTGCAAGCTAATTAGAACCAGTTCTACGTAGTACCCTATCCATTGAATTACTCAAACTCTATTTGCAATGTTGGCTATTTCTGGATGAAAGGAAAGTCTTAGGAATCTCAGAAATCTATTCCTTCATTACTGGTGTAGTTTCTGGCACAAACACAACTTGAATGGAGATGTAGGACTTTTATTTAAAGTTTATTTATTAGTGTTAACACTGCAATGAAGTTATTGTGAAAATCCACTAGTCGCCACGCTGCGGTGCCTGTTCGGGTACACTGAGGGAGCATTTAGCACGGCCAATGCACCCTAACCAGCACGTCTTTCGGATTGTGGGAGGAAACCCGAGCACCCGGAGGAAACCCACGCAGACATGGGGAGAACGTGCAGACACCGCACAGACAGTGACTCAATCTGGGAATTGAACCCAGGTCCCTGGGAAGCAGCAGTGCTAACCACTGTGCCACCGGGCTATATTGGGAGCAGCAGCGAAAATGTTCAATGTTCATTTCTCTCATCACTCTCCCCCCCCTCCACATTTCCTCCTTTCCTGAATACATTAGGAATTCATTCAAAATCCATTCCATTGATTCCACGAGTGCTGGGGCCTCCCAACACCTGACCCAAGTGTCCATGGCAATAAGTATTGTTAGTCTATTTTGTGAACACAGTGGAGGGGGTGGTCTACACTGCCAAACGTTATCCCATCCATCTCAACATCCAGGCAGTCGTTCTGTCAGCAGGAACTTTGGGAATCAGGACCAGGCACTTGGAGACACTATCCCTCCTCTAGCCTGCATGCACCATTGCACACTAGATCACAAAATGGCTGCAGATGAGAAAGGTCTATCCTTATTCACCCATTGAGAAACAACCCAGTCTTCCCAGATATTTCTTAAATGAATTTAAGGGACTTCCCTGAAGTACTCCTCCCAGAAGTCTAGTTCATAAGATATAGGAGCAGAATTAGGCCATTCGGCCCATTGAGTCTGCTCCACCATTCGATCATGGCTGATATGCTCCTCATCCCCATTTTCCTGCCTTCTCCCCATAACCCTTCAACCCATTGCCAATTAAAAATCTGTCTCACTCCTCCTTAAATTTACTCACTGTCCCAGCATCCACCGCACTTTGGGGTAGCGAATTCCACAGATTTACAACCCTTTGGGAGAAGTAGTTTCTCCTCAACTCTGTTTTAAATTTGCTACCCCTTATCCTAAGACGATGACCTCTCATCCGAGAATGCCCCACAAGGGGAAGCATCCGCTCCCCGTCTACTTTATCCAAACCTTTTGTCATCTTGTATACCTGTTCATCATTCTTCATGTGAAGAAAAAATCCCCGAGTGCCTTTCATTTGAAGTTCTACCTTTTTGTTCCCCTGCAACCTGAAGTCTTGTTTCTGATTTGATTTTCAGTTGAATCGACTATCCTGAAATCCTCTTTTGATCACCTGGTTTCAGGCTGAAAATCCAATTTCTCCTCTTTTTCCCCTTAATTCAGCCTTCTCTCCTGCAAAGTCTTGTACCGCACCCCCTCCCCCCCCACCCCCCCGCCACCCCCGCCGCCCACCCACCCCCCCATGTCTTGTTGACGAAACTGAGCACAATAATCAAGTTGTGACCTAACGAGGCCATTTTAAGAACATAAGAACATAAGAAACATGACCGCATCAATGACCGCATCAATTTGTAATGAACAGCTTTAGCTTTGAGCTGACCATGCTGTCCATTTTGCTGCTCCAAGGTTAATGGGCAAATTAGGCACCAGTAAATCGATTTCAACTTTCCCCCTTAGCTATTGCAACACCAAATGATTTTTCTATGAGAAATGTTTTATACTTGTCCAGACTAAATTTCAACTTCCACTATTCTGTCCTGTTACGTAGTGGCTCTAACTCGTTCCTTCGGTGCTAAAACTCCCCAGATATAGTATTTATAGTCATAGAGATTTACAGCATGGAAACAGGCCCTTCAGCCCAAGTTGTCCATGCCGCCCTTTTTTTTAACCACTAAGCTAGTCCCAGTTGCCCGTATTTGGCCCATATCCCTCTCTACCCATCTTAAGAATGTAACTGTCTAAATGCTTTTTAAAAAACAAAATTGTACCCGCTTCTACTACTACCTCTGGCAGCTTGTTCCAGACACTCACCACTCTCTGTGTGAAAAAATCGCCCCTCTGGACACTTTTGTATCTTTCCCCTCTCACCTTAAACCTATGCCCTCTAGTTTTAGACTCCCCTACCTTTGGGAAAAGATATTGACTATCTACCTTGTCTGTGCCCCTCATTATTTTATAGACCTCTATAAGGTCACCCCTCAGCCTCCTACGCTCCAGACAAAAAAGTCCCAGTCTATCCAGCCTCTCCTTATAACTCAAACCATCAAGTCCCGGTAGCATCCTAGTAAATCTTTTCTGCACTCATTCTAGTTTAATAATATCCTTTCTATAATAGGGTGACCAGAACTGTACACAGTATTCCAAGTGTGGTCTTACCAATGTCTTGTACAACTTCAACAAGGCGTCCCAACTCCTGTATTCAATGGTCTGACCAATGAAACCAAGCATGCCGAATGCCTTCATCACCACTCTGTCCACCTGTGACTCCACTTTCAAGGAGTTATGAATCTGTACTCCTAGATCTCTTTGTTCTGTAACTCTCCCAAATGTCCTATCATTAACTGAGTAAGTCCTGCCCTGGTTTGATCTACCAAAATGCATCACCTCGCATTTATCTAGATTAAACTCCAACTGCCATTCATCAGCCCACAGGCCCAATTGATTAAGATCCCGTTGCAATCCTAGATAACCTTCTTCACTGTCCACTATGCCACCAATCTTGGTGTCATCTGCAAACTTACTAACCATGTCTCCTAAATTCTCATCCAAATCATTAATATAAATGACAAATAACAGTGGACCCAGCACCGATCCCTGAGGCACACCACTGGTAAACCGCTGGTAAACTAAATGGTTTACATTTTACTAAAGTCCTGGTTGGAAGTAAAGAACTGGGATTAAATTTAGGACTCACCTGCTTAGTTTAACATTAAGACGTGTTCTTGTCTTACCACCTTATTCTGACTGTTATTTTCTCTTTTCCCCTTTCCCGAAGATCCTTCCTTCTGAATGTTTTTAAATGATACGATTTAATTTTCTCCCAGTAATAGCAGCAAACCTACTCCAAGGTAAAATAATGGGGGTTGATTTTTCTTTTACTGTCACCCTGGGAACGTAGTTAACAGTAGAACTCCAGCAAGCTTGGCTATGAGACCTATTGCTTTATTCCTGTACTGGTTGTAAACTGCCCAAAATGCAGTAAAACCCATGTGTACATTTTTCATCATCTGGAAGAACTGTCATCAATACAACTATTGAGTTGGTGCAAAACATAAATCACATCCAAAATGACAGGAAGCAAATGACAATTAAGTTAATCCAACCTGCCTTACACTTCAATCAAAGCAAAACACTGCGGTAATCTGAAACAACAACAGGAAATGCTGGAAAGACTCAGCAGGTCTGGCAGCCTCTGTAAGGAGAGAAGCAGAGTTGAGAGGCTGAATTTTATGGTCGTCAAGGAGGGGGTGACTGGAAAATGCAGTGAGCCCTTCAAATATCATTGACTTCGACAGGAGCGGAAAATCATACCAGCGGGAAATTCCATCCAACAATTCCAGTTGAATGACTGAACTGACCTCACACATCATGACCAGGCACTTCCCACCTCCCTGGAGAAATTGGCAGCATGGTGGTTAGCACTGCTGCCTCACAGCGCCAGGGACCTGGGTTCAATTCTGACCTTGGGTGACCGTCTGTGTGGAGTTTGCTTGTTCTCCAAGTCTCTGCGTGGGTTTCCTCCGGGTGCTCCGGTTTCCTTCCACAGTCCCAAGATGTGCAGGTTTAGGTGGATTGGCCGTGCTAAATTGCCCCTTAGTGCCGGGGAGGTTAGCAGGGTAAATACTTGGGGTAATGGGGATATGGTCTGCGTGGGATCGTGGTCGGTGCAGACTCGCTGGGCTGAATGGCCTCCTCCTGCACTGTAGGGATTCTATGATTTTCTTCTAACAAAAACCTAGACATAAGATGCAGGGGGTAAAATGATGGGGAATTTCTCTCTGACTGCCCCCCTCTCCCACACCCCATCAGATAATCATCACAGGGAAATGGGATTCTCCAGCCTTCCAACCGCACATATCCCGGCAGTGGGAGGCAGCATGGTGCTCACCGGTTGTGGGATCTTCTGGTCTCTCCGCTGTCAATGGGATTTCCCATTGATCCCACCCCATAGTGCCGGGAAACCGCAGCAGGGATGTTCCGTCAGTGGAACAAGATGATCCTGCCAGCGTGATAGGCCAAGGAACCTCAGCGATATATCTCACGTGACACAGTGGTTAGCACTGCTGCCTCACAGCTCCAGGGACCCGGGTTCGATTCCCGGCTTGGGAGACTGTCTGTGTGGAGTCTGCGCGTTCTCCCCGTGTCTGCATGGGTTTCCTCCGGGTGCTCCGGTTTCCTCCTACAATTCAAAGATTTGCGGGTTAGGTGGATTGGCTGTGCTAAATTGTCACTTAGTGTCTGGAGGATGAGTAGGGTAAATATGTGGCGTTACTGGGTTCGGGCCTGGGTGGGAGTGTTGTCGGTTCAAGCTTGATGGGCCGAATAGTCTCTTTCTGCACTGGAGGGATTCTCTGACGTTGAACTGGAATCGAGAAGCTTTGGCTGCCTCGTGAGAAAGTGGTTTCTAACCACAGCTTTCGCAGTGAGTGAAATAATCACATGAGCTTTGGGAATTCCCAAAGGCAATCGCACCCGGCAGTTTCTACACAGCACCAATACTGTGCACGGTTAAACCGCAACGTGGCATACCCTGGATTCTTTGGCTTCTCCTATTTATACTGAAAAGAAAATGTCCTTGATCAAACTGGTGGCTTTCCGGTCACTTTTCACACTTGGCATTTCCCCTTCAAGAGAAAAAAATCCAAATCCTGTAACCTGTAATTGGTTTCACTAAACTGATTAAAGTGTAACCAATGAGGACATGTTTCAGTTCCCCGGCATTTCCTTCTCTCTGGGGAAATCACAGCATATTTACAAAGAAGGTTATTACAATGAAAAATGACACACGGACAATTCCATTAAAGTGGGAAATTTGCAACTGTGGGCATCAAGCGGACTCCCTGATCATTGCAATCCACTTGGGCAATGTCCGTTCAAATTGGATCACCAAACAAATCTTTTGAAGGTTCTCCAAACTGTGGAGGTTTGCAAATACTGAAGCAGTTTGTTAAAGGACTAAAAGAATTGTTCTTTGATTCTAAATGTGGAAATTCCTCTGTTCTCTATTTTGACATGGCTCATTAACCTGTCTAACAGCAAAAGAAATGTAGAAACGTAAGAAATAGGGGCAGGAGCAGCGTAAACCCATTTAGCTTCCACTATTCAATACCATCATAATTTTAACTTCACTTTCCTGCCCGTTCCCCATATCCCTCAACCCCTGATAGATCAGAAATCTATCTGTCCCAGCCTTAAATATAGAATCATAGAAACCCTACCGTGCAGAAGGAGGCCATTCGGCCCATTGGGCCTGCACCGTCAACAATCCCACCCAGGCCCTATCCCCGTCACCCCACATATTTACCCCGCTAATCCCTCTAACCTATGCATCCCAGCACACTAAGGGGTAATTTAGCATGGCCAATCAACCTAACCCGCACATCTTTGGAGTGTGGGAGGAAACCCAAAGGAAACCCACGCAGACGTGGGGAGAATGTGCAGACTCCACACAGACAGTGACCCAAGCCGGGAATCGAACGCAGGTTCCTGGAGCTGTGAAGCAGCAGTGCTAACCACCGTGCCACCGTGCCGCCCAATATGGATGGATCTCGCACAACCCTCTGGGGTATAGAATTCCAAAGGTTCATAATCCTTTGAGTGAAGAAACTTCTCCTCATCTCAGTCCTAAATGATCGGCCCCTTATCCTGAGACTGTGTTTTAGAGTCTCCGACCAATGGATACAATCTCTCAGCATCCATCCTGTCAAGCCCCTTCAGCATCTTGTGGTTTCAATGAGGTCACCTCTCATTCTTCTAAACTCCAGAGAATATAAACCCAATTCACTCAGCCACTCATCACCGGGCAACCCCCTCATCCCTGGGACCAATCTAGTGAATTCTCTTTCCTGTACTGCCCTTAATGCAAGTATATCTTAAACCAGTTTCAACCACTTCATTAAAAAAGCATACTGAAATTTTACCCAAATGTGGCTGAGTGAGTGGGTATGAACATGGCCGATGGAATCTAACCTGGAGACATACAAATGTATGTACATATGAATTAGGAGCAGTGGTGGACCACTCACCCTTCGAGCCTGCTCTGTCATTCATTAAGATTAAGGCTGGTCTGATTGTCACCTCAACCCCACATTCCCACCAATCCCCAAGAAACCTTTCAAAGATCAAAGAAAATTACAGCACAGGAACAGGCCCTTCAGCCCTCCAAGCCTGCACCGACCGTGCTGTCCAATGAACTAAAACCCCCTACCCTTCCGGGGACCATATCCCTCTATTCCCATCCTATTCATGTATTTGTCCAGATGCCCCTTAAAATTCACTATCGTATCTGCTTCAACTACCTCCCTCGGCAGCGAGTTCCAGGCACCCACTACCCTTTGTGTAAAAAACCTGCCTCGTACATCTCCTTTAAACCTTGCCCCTCGCACCTTAAACCTATACCCCCCAGTAACTCTTCCACCCTGTGAAAAAGCTTCTGACTATCCATTCTGTCCATGCCTCTCATAATCTTGTAGACTTCTATCAGGTCGCCCCTCAACCTCCGTCGTTCTAGTGAGAACAAACCAAGTTTCTCCAACCTCTCCTCATACCTAATGCCCTCCATACCAGGCAACATCCTGATAAATCTTTTCTGTACCTCTCCAAAGCCTCCACATCTTTCTGGTAGTGTGGCGACCAGAATTGAACTCTATATTCCAAGTGTGGCCGAACTAAGGTTCTATAAAGCTGCAACATGACTTGCCAATTTTTAAACTCAATGCCCCGGCCGATGAAGGGAAGCATGCCGTATGTTAACACCTCCTTGTTAATCAAGAATCTATCTAGCTCTGCCTTAAAAATATTCAAAAACTCTGCTTCCGCTGCCTTTTGAGGAAGAAAGTTCCAAAGACTCACCACCCTCTGAGAGAAAACAATTCTCATCTCCGTCTTAAATAAGAAACGCCTGGGGTGGAATTTTGAGCCCGTGTACAACATGAGCCTAAACGGCGACTCTACACGGTGGTTAGCACTGCTGCCTCACAGCGCCATTCTGCACTCTCTCCTTTCCTTCTCTATGAACGGTATACTTTGTCTGTATAGCGCGCAAGAAACAATACTTTTCACTGTATACTAATACATGTGACAATAATAAATCAAATCAAATCAAATGGATCGATTCTGGTTGGGTGACTATCTGTGTGGAGTTTGCACGTTCTCCCTGTGTCTGCCTGGGTTTCCTGCAGATGCTCCAGTTTCCTCCCACAGTCCAACGATGTGCAGGTTAGGTGGATTGGCCATGGTAAATACACGGGGTTACAGGGTTAGGGCAAAGGGGAGGGGCTGGGTGGGATGCTCTTTTGGAGAGTTGGTGCAGACTTGATGGGCTGAATGGCCTCTTTCTGCACTACAGGGTTTCTACGGTTCTATGGTAATTTCTGGGATAAGGGGACTGTCCTATGAGGAGAGACTGAGGAGACTGGGCCTGTATTCTCTAGGGTTTTGAAGAGTGAGAGGTGATCTAATTGGAACCTGCAACATTCTCACAGGGCTCAACAGGGTGGATACAGAAAGGATGTTTCCCCCCTGAATGGTGTGCCGAGGAGCAGGGGACATAGTCTCAGAATAAGGATGATAATCATAATAATAATAATTATATATATATTATAATATTTAATAACACTAGGATGCTACCGGGACTTGATGGTTTGAGTTATAAGGAGAGGCTGGATCGACGGGATTATTTTCCCTGGAGCGTAGGAGGCTTAGAGTTGATCATAGAATCATAGATTCCTACAATGCAGAAGGAGGCCATTCGGCCCATCAAGTCTGCACCGACCACAATCCCACCCAGGCCTGATCTCCGTAACCCCATGCATTTACCCTAGCTAGTCCCCCTGACACTAAGGGGCAATTTAGCATGGCCAATCCACCGGTAGTCCACCCTGCTGTCAATATGCTGGGATTGCCACAGGATTGGAAAGTCTAGGCTTTTAAGCACTTGCAGGATCAGAGGAGCGAATGTAGGATTGAGGCCTCCGTTAGAATGTATTGAGGGAATCTTTTCACCTTGCCGGCTCTATCAGTACATATTGGGGAACTACCGAACTAGTCGAAACGATGGGTGGCACAGTGGTTAGCACTGCTGCTTCACAGCGCCAGGGACCCGGGTTCGATTCCCGGCTTGGGTGACTGTGCGGAGTCTGCACGTTCCCCCCGTGTCTGTGTGGGTTTCCTCTGGATGCTCCAGTTTCCTCCCACAGTCCGAAAGACGTGTTGGTTAGGTGGATTGGCCATGCTAAATTGCCCCTTAGTGTCGGGGATTAGCGGGGTAAATACATAGGGTTATGGGATAGGGCCTGGGTGGGATTGTGGTTGGTGCAGACTTGATGGGCCGAATGGCCTCCTTCTGCACTGTAGGGATTCTATGAAACACCTAACGGGCACATCTTTGCACTGTGGGAGGAAACCCACGCAGATCTTATAGGGGTCTATAAATTAATGAGGGCACAGATCAGCTAGATAGTCCATACCTTTTCCCAAAGGGGAGTCTAAACCTAGAGCGCATAGGTTTAAGGTGAGACGGGAGAGATACAAAAGGGTTCAGAGGGGCAATTTTTTCACAGAGAGGGTGGTGTGTGTTTGGAACGAGCTGCCAGAGGCAGTAGCAGAGGCGGATACAATTTTGTCTTTTAAAAAGCATTTAAACAGTTGGATGGGTAAGATGGGTATAGAGGGATATGGGCCAAACGCAGGCAATTGGGACTGGCTTAGTGGTAAAAATTGGGTGGCATGGACAAGTTGGGCTGAAGGGCCTGTTTCCATGCTGTAAACCTCTATGACTCTGTAAGGGACAAAGCATTTAAGGCTGAGATGAAGAGAATACTCTTCACTCAGAGGGTAATGAATCTTTGGAATTCTCTCCCCCAGAGGGCTGGAAGTTCAATCACTGAGTATATTCACGACTGAGATTGATAGATTTCTAGATAGTATCGACAACGAGGGATATGGGACTGGTGTGGCAAACTGGAGTTAAGGTGGATGACCAGACATGATCTAGCTGAATGGTGGAGCAGCCATGAGGGGCCGAATGGCCTCCTCCTGCTCCTATGTCCTAATGTTCCAATCCCTTCAAACATAAGAAACTCTTTGCCAGACTGTTTTTTTTAATGAATATAAATTGGGCTAGAGACAGGAAATTCTTTGATTTGAGTCTAGTTGAGCATTGTTAAAAGTAGATCAAATAGGCAGATTTCAACACTTCCAGCACACACCAGGGACACAGATTAGGAAGTTATATTCCTGCTACCAGTAACTTTCCATTCAATACAATTAGTGAATGAAGAATCATATCCTGGGGGTTCGGTAGTTCCCCAATATGTACTGATAGAGCCGGCAAGGTGAAAAGATTCCCTCAATACATTCTAACGGAGGCCTCAATCCTACATTCGCTCCTCTGATCCTGCAAGTGCTTAAAAGCCTAGACTTTCCAATCCTGTGGCAATCCCAGCATATTGACAGCAGGGTGGACTACCGGCCAGTTTTCTGGAACTATTTTCACCGTCACCAAGCCATCTGACTGCGGTTGGGAGGAAGAAACTGGCAGGTCTGCAGCCAATGGTGCATCATAGAATCCCGGCAGTGCAGAAGGAGGCCATTCGGCCCATCGAGTCTGCACCGACAACAATCCCACCCAAGCCCTATACCCATAACCTCACGTATTTACCCTGCTAGTCCACCTGACACTAAGGGGCAATATACCATGGCCAATCTACCTAACCCGCACATCTTTGGACATTGGGAGGAAACTGGAGCACCCGGCAGAAACCCACGCAGACACGGGGAGAATGTGCAAACTCTGCACAGACAGTGACCTAAGGCCAGAATTGAACGCAGATCCCTGGTGCTGTGAGGCAGCAGTGCTAACCACTGTGCCACCGTGCTGCCCCGTGCTGAAGACTGACACTTAAAAATGTTGTTTTAAGATCTCACTCTTTCCTGTGTGCAGTTAGTTGCTGCAGGATTATTTTATTTACCTTTTTCCTGGGATTTGGGCTTCACTGGCCTGCTCAGTATTGTTGCTTATCCCAAGGGTGGCATGGTGGCACAGTGGTTAGCACTGCTGCCTCACAGCGCCAGGGACCAAGGTTTGATTCCGGCCTCGGGTCACTGTCTGTGTGGAGTTTGCACATTCTCCCCGTGTCTGTGTGGGTTTCCTCCGGGTGCTCCAGTTTCCTCTGGACATTTCAAAGATGTGCAGGTTAGGTGGATTGGCCATGCTAAATTGTCCTTTAGTGTCCCAAGATGCATAGGTTAGGGGGATTGGTGGGGTAAATACTTGGGGTTATGGGGAACAGGTCTGGGTGGAATTTCCCCTTAGTGTCAGAGAGATTATGTGGGGTTATGGGTATTGTTGGATATCTGGGTGGGATTATTGTCGGTGCAGACTCGAAAAGCCGAATGGCCTCCTTCTGCACTGTCGAGATTTTAAGTTGCCCTTGAGAAGGTGGTGGTGAGCTGCCTTCTTGAACCGCTGCAGCCGATGTGGTGTAGGTACATCCACAGTGCTGTTAGAGAGGGAGTTCCAGGATTTTGACCCAGTGACAATGAAGGAACAGCGATATATTTCCAATTCAGGACGGTGTGTTGCTTGCAGGTGGTGGTGTTCCCATACATCTACTGCCCTTGTCCTTCTGGGTGGTAGAGGCTGTGGGTTTAGGAGTCTTGGTGAATTGCTGCACTGATTCTTGTAGATGGTACACACTGCAGCCGCTGTGCGCTGGTGGCGGAGGGAGTGAATGTTTAAGGTGGTGGATGGGGTGCCTATCAAGTAAGTTGCTTTGTTCTGGATGGCGTTGAGCTTCTTGAGTGTTGTTGGAGCTGCAGTCACCCAGGCAAGTGGTGAATATTCCATCACACTCCTGACTTGTGCCTTGTAGATGGTGGACAGGGAGTCAGGAGGTGAGTTATTCGCCACAGGATTCCTAGCCTCTGACCTGCCCTCATAGCCATAGCATTTATATGGCTGGTCCAGATCAATTTCTGGTCAATGGTAACCCCCAGGATGATGATAGAGCCCTTTGTCTCTTTATTGTTCTCGTATCCTTTGAGAGACTCCTTGAAACAGAGGTTTAAGAAACATAGAATCGGAGAATCTGGCCCTGCCCGCGGCTGTAATTCCCTAGTCCGGCAGTGAATGGAGTTTTGGCTGAATGGGCAAATTCTCCGTTCTCACGAGCGGCAGCGCCGGGCCGTGAACACCCGGAGAATTCCAACCAGAGAGTTGTAAGGGGAAGCTCCGAAAGCTGTGTGAAGCTGGTGGTACCACTACCAATGATGGATTGAAAAGCTGGGGAAGTACAGAGGATCTTGGGTTCATGTCACACTATCTGTAACCCCCACGACTTGCCTGGGCTTGCAAAGTCCCACTAACTGTCCTGGCTGGAGACAATACACATCTCTTTAACCTGTGCTTAACCCTCTCTCCACTCACATTGTCTGTACCTTTAAGACTTGATTACCTGTAAAGACTCGCATTCCAACCATTATTTTGTAAATTGAGTTTGTGTCTTTATATACCCTGTTTGTGAACAGAATTCCCACTTACCTGATGAAGGAGCAGCGCTCCGAAAGATAGTGGCTTGTGCTACCTATTAAACCTGTTCGACTTTAACCTGGTGTTGTGAGACTTCTTACTGAAGTACAGAGGACCAGAGGGCACAGCTGAAGGAGGTGATGGCCTAATGGTAATTATCGCTAGACTATTAATCCAGAAACCCAGCTAATATTGTGGGGATCCGGGTTCGAATCCTGCTACAGCAGATGGTGAAATTTGAAGGCAATAAAAAAAATCTGGAATTAAGAATCTACTGATGTCCGTGAAACCATTGCCAATTGTCGGAAAAACTCATCTGGTTCCCTTTAGGGAAGGAAATCTGCCGTCCTTACCTGGTCTGGCCTACGTGTGACTCCAGAGTCACAGCAATGTGGTTGACTCTCAACTGCCCTCTAAAATGGCCTAGCAAGCCATTCATTTCAAGGGCAATTAGGGATGGGTAATCAACGCTGGCCCAGCCAGTGAGGCCCATGCCCCACGGGTAAATAAAAAAAGGTTAGAAGACAGGGAGGTTGCAGAGGTGGAGCAGTAGACTGGGCGATGCCAGGGGGAAGCAGCTCGTGATGTTAGTCACCTTCACATTCTTGATGTTCCCAAGCTGTGCAGGCTTTAGAAAAACAGAAAATGCTGGAAAATCTCAGCAGGTCCGACAGCATCTGTGGAGAGAGAATAGAGCTAAGGTTTCAAGTCTGGATGACCCTTCGTCAGAGCTGGACTGGCTGAAGCTGATCTCAGCCAGGCTGGGAGATTGGTTTTACACTTTACCCCTGCACGTCTGAGTAAAGGGACCCAGGGGAAAAGCAGTTGAAACTCCAGTTCTTGACCGCTATGCTGTGACCTCTGCGGGAAAGGTTAAATGTCGCACAAAGACAGCATTGGATACACAAGAAATGCCGTTATTGATCAAAAAGCTTCACGGTCTCGGTCAACAATGAGGAAGGGATATTTAAATTGCTATCTAAATTACTGCACTAAACTAAAGCAATGTTTGTATGTTTTATGACACCATTGAAATGCTTGATTGAAGTACTTTCCTAGTAACTCACAGTGGTTGGTGACCATCTGTTTGTCTATGTTTATATTTACTGTGAAGTCTTGGGAGTGTGTGCCGCAGAGAATGAAGCTAATTGCCATTCTCACCTTAACTCTGGTAAAATGGAGACAACAACTCTGTCAGGGGAACGGATTCTTCTTATTTTATAGATTGTTTTTACATTTTATCAATTGAATGATTCAGACTGGAAGGTCAATAAGGAAAGTCCGTGATGTACCTGGATCTATCCTGAATAAAATAACAACCTGACTGCTGAGAGACACCTGCAGTTAAATATAAAAAAAATCAAAAGAGTTGCTCTGAACCAGCGAGAGCCAACGGTAGCTATAGCAACCAGTGTCTAATAACTGTACTTGTTCATAGTAATTCACTCTGCAGGAATGCAGGGCTATCATAACTGACCAATCTTTATTAAAGGTGCATAAAATTGCAATATGTCTCTTGCACCATCTATTATTGAATAGAAATGTACTGAATAGTGTGAAAGAGGTGCAGTGCCTGACTCATGACTTCTGGTCCAAGAGGCTAAAACCACCCTGAGATAAATTTTTAGCAAAACGATTGACTGATTGCAGCAAGGGAGGAAACCAACCTCCATTGAACTGTTGTCCAGGTTCATCTCAAGGGCAATTATTTAATAGTGTCACAAGTGGGCGGCACGGTGGCACAGTGGTTAGCACTGCTGCCTCACAGTGCCAGGGACCTGGGTTCAATTCTGGCCTTGGATCACTGTCTGTGTAGAGTTTGCACGTTCTTCCCGTGTCTGCGTGGGTTTCCTCCGGGTGCTCCGGTTTCCTCCCACAGTCCAAAGATGTGCGGATCAGGTGCATTGGCCATGTGTCCCAGGATGTGTAGGTTAGGGGTAAATACGTGGTTAGAGTCTGGGTGAGATGCTCTGTTGTGGAGATGCCGGCGTTAGACTGGGGTAAACACAGTAAGAAGTCTAACAACTCCAGGTTAAAGTCCGACAGGTTTATTTGGTAGATGCTCTGTTGCAGAGTTGGTGCAGACACAATGGGCCGAATGGCCTGCTTCTGCTCTGTAGGGATTCTATAATCAAAGTTCTATGATCAAGTCAGCTTACATTAACACTGTAGTGAAGTTACTATGAAAATCCGCTGGTCACCACACTCCGGCGCCTGTTTGGGTACAATGAGGGAGAATTTAGCATGGTCGATACATCTAACCAGCACGTCTTTCGGACTATGGGAGGAAACCGGAGCACAGGGAAGAAAGCCACGCACATACGGAGAGAGCGTGCAAACTCCACACAGACAGTGACCCAAGCCGGGAATCGAACCTGGGTCCCTGGCGCTGTGAGGCAGCAGTGCTAACCACTGTGCCACCCCACAGGATGGGCAGTAAATGCTGGCCTGGCCAGGGATGCCCACATCCTGCAAATGAATAAAGGAAAGTTCCCAGGAGTCAGAGTGTGTTTGGTTGGGTGTGTCAATTTGCTGTAGACTCTTATAGAAAGAGCTGTAAGAAGTAATGGGCATTGAGGAACTCTGTACGTGGCAATGGTTTATTTTATTCAGGATAGATCCAGGTACATCACGGACTTTCCTTATTGACCTTCCAGTCTGAATCATTCAATTGATAAAATGTAAAAACAATCTATAAAATAAGAAGAATCCGTTCCCCTGACAGAGTTGTTGTCTCCATTTTACCAGAGTTAAGGTGAGAATGGCAATTAGCTTCATTCTCTGCGGCACACACTCCCAAGACTTCACAGTAAATATAAACATAGACAAACAGATGGTCACCAGCCACTGTGAGTTACTAGGAAAGTACTTCAATCAAGCATTTCAATGGTGTCATGAAACGTACAAACATTGCTTTAGTTTAGTGCAGTAATTTAATTAGCAATTTAAATATCCCTTCCTCATTGTTGACCGAGACCGTGAAGCTTTTTGATCAATAACGGCATTTCTTGTGTATCCAATGCTGTCCTTGTGCGACATTTACCCTTTCCAGCGGAGATCACAGCATAGCGGTCAAGAACTGGAGTTTCAACTGCTTTTCCCCTGGGTCCCTTTACTGAGAAGTGCAGGGGTAAAGTGTAAAACCAATCTCCCAGCCTGGCTGGAGAATTTGAGAGTGGAGGAAAAAAGATTGTGGAAGGCGTCAGGGAGATCAGGGCGGAGGGGTGAAGGCGGGAGGCTATGGCTGTACAGGGCTTTGGGCAGGTGGTGGGCATTGGGCAGGTGGTGGGCTTTGGGCAGGTGGTGGGCATTGGGCAGGTGGTGGGCTTTGGGCAGGTGGTGGGCTTTGGGCAGGTGGCGGGCTTTGGGCAGGTGGCGGGCTTTGGGCAGGTGGCGGGCTTTGGGCAGATGGTGGGCTTTGGGCAGGTGGCGGGCTTTGGGCAGGTGGCGGGCTTTGGGCAGGTGGTGGGCTTTGGGCAGATGGTGGGTTTTGGGCAGGTGGTGGGCAGGTGGTGGGCAGGTGGTGGGCGTTGGGCAGGTGGTGGGCATTGGGCAGGTGGTGGGCGTTGGGCAGGTGGTGGGCAGGTGGTGGGCTTTGGGCAGGTGGTGGGCATTGGGCAGGTGGTGGGTGTTGGTTTGTCGAGGGCACTAAACTCAGACAAGTTTTTAAGAAAAAGAAACAATTGCAGAGAGGGAGGGCTCCAGCATAAGTAACATGCTGCTTAGCTCAGCTCAATGGAATGAGAGCGAGCTTGGGGGAGGGGGGGGGGGAGGAGGGGGGGGGGGTTGGTGGAGGGGGGGGGGGTTCCTCCTTACTAGAGCTGGGGAAGCCAGTGGGTATGTTAGACCTGAGAGGGAAAGCGCTCCCCCCCCCTCCTGGCCCTCAAGCCGTGCTGGAAGCACTCACCCTTCCAGGCCTCACCCCCCCCCCTCCCCCCCGTCCCCCACTCCCACCCCCAACCCCCAACTCAGCCACCAGGTTTCCTGAAGCCTTGGCAACCGGCACAAAAGAACCAGAGAAGCACAGCCTGGTGAAAATATATAAGTGAGGCTCCTGCCTCCTGTCAGCAGGTTGTTCACACAGCACATCCGCAACTCCCCCACATTCCCCCCACTGCCCCCCCCCCCCCCCCCCCCCCCAACAATAATCCATTGTCCTGGTTACAATCACCAAGTAAGAGTTTTAACAACACCAGGTTAAAGTCCAACAGGTTTATTTGGTAGCAAATACCATTAGCTTTTGGAGCACTGCTCCTTCGTCAGATGGAGTGGAAATCTGCTCTTCAAACAAGGCACAGAGACACAAAATCAAGTTACAGAATACTGGTTAGAATGCGAATCTCTACAGCCAACCAGGTCTTAAAGATACAGACAATGTGAGTGGAGACACATGTCACACTATCAGTAACCCCCACAGCTTGCCTCCTGGACTTGCAGAATCTCACTGGCTGTCCTGTCTGGAGACAATACACATCTCTTTAACCTGTGCTTAATGCTCCCTCCACTCACATTGTCCATAAATTCCCTGTTACCTGCTGCACCACGGGAGTGCCTAACTCAGGCCTCTGCTGAATAAAACCTGCAAGGAGTTCAAATCAGGCAGCCAGAAAAACCAAAAAGCTACATCACTGAAAACAATTAGCTCCATAATGATGAACTGAATAGGCTCTGGGTTCTATTATAGCCTGCCCCATGGAGCGCAGTGCAAAATTGGCACAGAGCAAAATCTGACTCTTAATGAACTCCAGAGAACCTCGCGCCCAGATGTTCAGGAAGTTAAACTGTGCTGTGTTTGAGGATAGGGGGTAAACCTTTTAGAATTGAAGTAGGGAGAAATTTCTTCACCCTGAGGTTGGTGAATGCATGAAATTCATTGATTCATAGAATCCCTGCAGTGCAGAAGGAAGCCATTTGGCCCATCGAGCCTGCACCGACAACAATCCCACCCAGGCTCTCGCGAAACCCCATGTATTTAACCTGCTAATCCCCCAGACACAGCAAGGGGCAATTTAGCATGACCAATTTGGGATCAGAGGTGAGCTAGCAAAACTGGCTCGATCAAAGAAGACAGAGGGTAGCAGTGGAAGGGTGTGTTTCTGAATGGAGGGCTGTGACAAGTGGTGTTCCTCAGGGATCAGTGCTGGGACCTTTGCTGTTTGTAATATATATAAATGATTTGGAGGAAAATGCAACAGGATTGATTAGTAAGTTTGCGGACGACACAAAGGTTGGTGGATTTGCGGATAGCGATGAGGACCATCAGAAGATACAGCAGGATATAGATCGGTTGGAGGCTTGGGCGGAGAGATGGCAGATGGAGTTTAATCCGGACAAATGTGAGGTAATGCATTTTGGAAGGTCTAATACAGATAGGTAATATACAGTAAATGGCAGAACCCTTAAGAGTATTGATAGGCAAAGGGATCTGGGTGTACAGGTACACAGATCACTGAAAGTGGCAATGCAAGTGGGGAAGGTAGTCAAGAAGGCATACGGCATGCTTGCCTTCATCGGCCGGGGTATTGAGTTTATAAATTGGCAAGTCATGTTGCAGCTTTATAGAACCTTAGTTAGGCCACACTTGGAATATAGTGTTCAATTCTGGTCGCCACACTACCAGAAGGATGTGGAGGCTTTGGAGAGGGTACAGAAAGATTTACTAGGATGTTGCCTGGTATGGAGGGCATTAGCTATGAGGAGACGTTGGAGAAACTTGGTTTGTTCTCACTGGAACGACGGAGGTTGAGGGGAGACCTGATAGAAGTCTACAAGATTATGAGAGGCATGGACAGAGTGGATAGTCAGAAGCTTTTTCCCAGGGTGGAAGAGTCAATTACAAGGGGGCACAGGTTTAAGGTGCAAGGGGCAAGGTTTAAAGGAGATGTACGAGGCAGATTTTTTACACAGAGAGTAGTGGGTGCCTGAAACTCGGTGCTGGGGGAGGTAGTGGAAGCGGATACGGTAGTGACTTTTAAGGGGCGTCTTGACAAGCACATGAATAGGATGGGAATAGAGGGATATGGTCCCCGGAAGGGTAGGGGGTTTTAGTTAAGTCGGGCAGCATGGTCGGTGCAGGCTTGGAGGGCCGAAGGGCCTGTTCCTGTGCTGTAATTTTCTTTGTTCTTTGTCCTTTGTTCTTTGTTCAATCAACCTAACCTGCACATCTTTGGAGTGTGGGAGGAAACCGGAGCACCCGGAGGAAACCCACACAGACACGGGGAGAATGTGCAAACGCCACACAGATAGTCAGCCAAGGTTAGAATCGAACCTGGGTCCCTGGTGCTGTGAGGCAGCAGTATTAACCACTGCGCCACTGTGCTGCCCCTCCGTGACCACAGAATGTAGTTGAGGTCAAAATGTTGTGTGATTTGAAGAGGAAGTTAGATATAGCTCTTGGGGCTAAAGGGATCAAGGGATATGAGGGGAAGGGGGGATCAGGATATTGAATTTGATGATCAGCCATGATCATAATGAATGTCAGAACAGGATCGAGGGGCCGAATGGCCTACTCCTGCTTGTAGTTTCTATGTTTCAATGGGACTATTGCGCTTAAGTCTGTAAATGTCTGACTTCTCAGTGTGCGGATGACCGTATCTGCTCACAGAGGGTGGAGGACAATGTCTTTCAGGTCAGAGGAGAAGTGGTCTTAACTCTCTGCCACCTGAGCGTAATCCTGGGTGTAATCCTCGTGCCTGGAATTCCGGACACAGCTCTTATTAAGTAGGCAGCTAACTACTAAGTCATGATGTGGAGATGCCGGCGTTGGACTGGGGTAAACACAGTAAGAAGTCTAACAACACCAGGTTAAAGTCCAACAGTGAACTACTATATCAATCAGGAAGCAGATATCACAGGGCACATCCAAACTGAATCATGTGGTCCTTTGTTCCCAGGATTGGCTCAAACTTTCTCCTTCGCTGTTGGTCTCGCCAGGGTGGCTTATCCAAACTGAATCAAGTGCCTGATTTTGATCTGCCAGTGAGCAGAGTGGCTGAGTCATCTCTCTGTGGCGCTGGGAAATGCTTGTGGAATGGTTTGTGCTATAAATACCAGAGTATCAATGTGTCTCTGAGGCTGACTCTCTCTTGGTTCCATTGAAATCCTTCAGATTGAGCAGTTGTGTTGATGGTTCTGTTTGTTGTGGGTCCCAGTAGCAGAGGGTGGAAATTTCCTTTGCCATTGCCTCTCAAACGCCTCTCCACAGCCTTCGAAACAGGAGATGGAGTGGGTGTTAGTGAGCTTTCACAGTGTTTCTGTAGCTATGGAATAGCAGCATGAGGTGAGAAGGGAAAGCGGGGAAGGTAAACATGCAGAAATATAAAGGAAGGACAACATTGTGGCGACATGGTGGCACAGTGGTTAGCGCTGTTGCCTGGCAGCACCAGGGACCCAGGTTCGATTCCCAGCCTCGGGCCACTGTCTGTGTGGAGTTTGCACATTCTCCCCGTGTCTGCGTGGGTTTCCTCCGGGTGCTCCGGTTTCCTCCCACACTCCAAAGATGTGCGGGTTAGGTGGGTTGGCCATGATAAATTGCCCCTTAGTGTCAGGGGGACAAGCTAGGGTAAATGTATGGGGGTAGGGCCTGGGTGGGATTGTGGTCTTTGCAGACTCGATGGGCCGAATGGCCTCCTTCTGCACCATATGATTCTATGAACTTAAACAAAGGATAAACACTGGCACAGAAGGAATATTTAATGAGGTACTGAGGGTTTCAGGCTGGTACTGAGAGGAGGAAAGGCAGGACTGATTCTCAGACTGAAACCTCTCTTTAATATCCAGCTGAAATATCATCTGATCTTAGTGGATGGAAATAGTGTTTTATAGCCCTAAGCAACATGTGATCTTGAACCAAGTAGAACTGATCTAAATATATTGACTGCACTGAATTCCAAGATGGTCCTTTGTGAAAAGAACATAGAAAAAAATACAGCACAAACAGGCCCTTCGGCCCACAATTTGCGCCGGTCATGTCCCTACCTACCTAGGCTATATATAGGCTCACCTATAACCCTCAATCCTATTAAGTTCCATGTACTCATCCAGAAGTCTCTTAAAAGACCCTATCGAGTTTGCCCCCACCACCACTGACGGCAGCCGATTCCACTCACCCTCTGAGTAAAAAACTTATCCCTAACATCTCCTCTGCACCTACTCCCCAGCACCTTAAACCTGTGTCCTCTCATAGCAGCCATTTCAGCTCTGGGAAAAAGCCTCCGAGGATCCACCCGATCTATACCTCTCAACATCTTGTACACCTCTATCAGGTCACCTCTCATCCTTCGTCTCTCCAAGGAGAAAAGACCGAGCTCCCTCAACCTATCCTCATAAGGCATGCCAACCAATCCAGGCAACATCCTTGTAAATCTTCTCTGCACCCTTTCAATCTTTTCCACATCCCTCCTGTAATGAGGCGACCAGAACTGAGCACAGTACTCCAAGTGGGGTCTGACGAGGGTCTTATAAAGCTGCATCATTATCTCCCGACTCCTAAACTCAATCCCTCGATTGATGAAGGCCAGCACACCATACGCCTTTTTAACCACCTCCTCCACCTGCGAGGCCAATTTAAGAGTCCTATGGACCCGGATGTGGTGGACTTCAGTTATGCCTGGACACATCCCCTGCCGGCTCGGCTCCTCCCCTTGTCACCCAGTACAAAAGTGGCTGTCTCCTCCCCCTTGTTCAGTTCGGGTCGGTTACCTGTTGGGATGTGCTCCTGATTCTGTTATGAATAAAAGCCTACAGTTGTATTGGCACACAAGTAGTCTTTTGCCTAATTGATCGCGCATCAATTTTATTCATAACATTTGACCGACATGGAGCAGCTTTTAAAACCCGACAAGTTAACATTAGACCCTCAAGAGGTCGGAGTCTCTGATAAATTTGACCATTGGCTGGACTGCTTTGAAGCATTCATCAACGCCGCTGCGGCCGTCGACTCCGACGGCGATAAGCTCCACATGCTCCGCGCCCGGGTAAGCGATGCAGTCTACGGTATCTTTTGGGACGCTACTACATACGTGGACGCGATAGAACTCTTAAAAGGGCAGTTTCGAAAGAGCCCTAACGTGGTCTACGCCAGACATCTCCTGGCTACACGCAAGCAGCAGCCAGGAGAATCGTGCGCCCAATTTCTGCGCGCCCTGCAGGTCCTCGCTCGAGCTTGCGACTGTAAGGCTGTTTCAGCAGCTCAGAACACGGAGGACCTGATCCGGGACGCCTACGTCACGGGTGTTGAGTCTACTTACATCCGGCAGTGTCTGCTTGAACAGGATGGCCTGGATCTCCAGAAAACGGCCACGATGGCTGAATCGCTAGAAGCGGCCTCCCGCAATCTCAGGGCCTACCCCGCATCCCGTTCCATTGACGGTTCCACCGCGACGGCTGTTCCAGCGGGGCCCAAATGCTCCTTTTGCGGCCTATCCAAGCATCCTTGGCGTCGCTGCCCGGCAAAGGATGCGATCTGCTCCGGATGCGGTAAGCTAGGCCACTTCGTCAAAGTCTGCCGGGCGAAGCCGATCGCGAAGCCTCGTGGCGCCATGTGTGTTCTGCGGGCGCAGCCATCTTTAATGCAGTCAGCGGCTGCGCGCGAATCGCCATCTTTGATGCAGTCGCCGGATGCGCGGGAGTCGCCATCTTTGATGCAGTCGCCGGATGCGCAGGAATTGCCATCTTGGATGCCGTCATCAAGGCGCGCCAAGCGGGAAACTTTATCCGTGACGTCATCAGATGCGGACGAAGATGGATTCTTACTGGATTCAACGGTGGCATCGATTTGCCTGGACCAGTCGCAGCCTCACCAACTCTCCAAGTCAATAATGGAGATCAAGGTAAATGACCATGCAGAAAACTGCCTGTTCGACTGCGGGAGCACAGAGAATTTCATACATCCTCGCACAACGCGTCTGACTTTGCCCTAGCCGCCACCCTTAACCAAAGGGGCCGTCCAGCGGCCTTTTTTCCCCGGACCCTACAAGGCCCTGAGATTCGACACTCCTCAGTTGAGAAGGAGGCCCAGGCCATCGTGGAAGCCGTCCGGCACTGGCGCCATTATCTTGCGGGCCAACGGTTCACTTCAATTACGGACCAGCGGTCAGTTGCCTTTCTGTTTAATACCAGGCAAAAGGGCAAGATTAAGAATGACAAGATCTTGCGGTGGAGGATTGAGCTCTCCACCTACAGATATGACATCATGTACCGGGCTGGGAAGCTCAATGAGCCCCCAGACGCCCTGTCCCGTGGAACATGTGCCAGCGCCCAACTGGACCAGCTACAGTCCCTCCATAACGATCTCTGTCACCAGATTTTTCCACTTTGTCAAAGCCCGTAACCTGCCCTACTCCCTCGAGGAAGTCCGGACGATTACCAGGCAATGCAGGGTCTGCGCAGAGTGCAAACCGCAGTTCTACCGGCCAGGTGGGGCGCACCTTATAAAGGCCACTTGCGCGTTTGAGCGCCTCAGCATTGATTTTAAAGGCCCCCTCCCTTCCTCTAACCGCAATATTTATTTTCTGAATGTCATCGATGAATACTCGCGTTTCCGCTTCACCCCCGTGTGGTTTTTTAAAGGAGGGGTGAATGTGGTGGACTTCAGTTATGCCTGGACACATCCCCTGCCGGCTCGGCTCCTCCCCTTGTCACCTAGTATAAAGGTGGCTGTCTCCTCCCCCTTGTTCAGTTCGGGTCGGTTACCTGTTGGGATGTGCTCCTGATTCTGTTATGAATAAAAGCCTACAGTTGTATTGGCACACAAGTAGTCTTTTGCCTAATTGATTGCGCATCACAGGACCCCAAGGTCCTTCTGATCCTCTACACTGCTAAGAGTCTTACCCTTGATATTATACTCCTTCATCCCATTTGACCTCCCAAAATGGACCACTACACATTTATCTGGGTTGAAGTCCATCAGCCACTTCTCCGCCCAGTCTTGCATCCTATCTATGTCACACTGCAGCTTCTGACATCCCTCCAAACTATCCACAACACCACCAACCTTCGTGTCATTGGGGCTCTGGGGAACACTGTCCTGCTCCTGTTCATCGTTCAGTAAATTGCACTAACACATACATGTGCGTCGATGTTAGGTCACAGGGATTAATTAGGGTGGCACGGTGGCACAGTGGTTGGCACTGCTATCTCACAGTGCCAGGGACCCAGGTTCAATTCCAGCCTCGGGTCACTATCTGTGTGGAGTTTGCACGTTCTCCCCGTGTCGGCGTGGGTTTCTTCCGGGCGCTCCGGTTTCCTCCCACACTCCAAAGATGTGCAGGTTAGGTGAGCTGGCCATGCTAAATTGCCCCTTAGTGTCCAAAGATGTGCAGGTTAGGGAGATTAGTGGGGTAAATGCGTGGGATTAAGAGAATGGGGCAGGAGATGGGGCAGGCTTAGATGCTCTGCCAGAGAGTCGGTGCAGACTTGATGGGCCGAATGGCCTCCTTCTGCACTGTGGGGATTCTATGAATTGTGGTGCTGCACATGGTGAATCAGCTGCTGACACTCACAGTTCAAGCTCGCATGTCCAGGTTAGAGACAGAAACTAGCGCCTGTGAAACTCTAACCACACCATTCAAAGAAACAACTAAACAAATCATTCAACCGCGGAAGAGATAAGCAGCGTCTGATGAAACACCACAGGGAAGGAAAATCAAGATAAGATCTGCAGCTTTCATTCTGATGAAGGTGTCTGCGATTATCATTTCCTGCAAATGGCTAATTTAGTCTGTTGCACTACTTGCAAGTTTAAGCAGATAGGCTTGTGACATGGCCTCGGTATCGAAGGTTCAGAGCAATATTTATATAAACGCCCCTTTCCCCAGACCTCTCTTCCTCTGCTGTAAGAAATGATTTGCAATCTCCACTCACAACCTTCCCATGAATCAACTTGGTCACTTCTGGTGAGACTGGCTCTCTGATTCAAGGCCTGAGTGGTTCGCCATCGAGTCTGGGCGGTCAGAGAGGCTGCATGGTTACCAGAAATAAATACTGGAGGGTGAGCGAGAAACGGGAACCAGATTTCCATCCTTATTGGACACTGATGCATCGTTAGATATTGCTGCCCAGTCATTGGCAAGCGTGCTTTCATCAGGGGTGCGACCTTCTGCGCAATCCACCGTGTGTTTTGTGGTGGTGGAGGCAGCCTGTCATTGGCCGAAGGCGGGATCTTCCAGTCCCTCCGTTGTCAACAGGGTTCCTTGTTGAATGCACCCCTTGCTGCTGGGAAACCTGCGATGGGGGAGGGTGTGTCACGGTGGGACTGGGAAATTCCGGCACAGGTTTTGAAAATTCACACTTTGCGCAAGGGCAACATTTATTGCCTACCCTGAATCACTGCTGTGAAGGTGCTGGTGGGAGGCCGCCTCCTCGAATTCTGTGGCCTGTGTGGTGTACTGCCCTTAGGTGTTAGACCTTCCCACAGCAACTTGATGCAAGAATGGACCTGGGGGGGATGTTTCCATTTGTAGCAGAGACTAGGATTCGAGGGCACAGCCTCAGAATAAAGAGACAACCCTTTAGAACTGAGATGAGGAGGAATTTCTTCAGCCAGAGGGTGATGAATCTGTGGAATTCATTGCCATAGAAGGCTGTGGAGGCCAAGTCATTGAGTGTCTTTAAGACAGAGATAGATAGGTTCGTGATTGGTAAGGAGATCAAAAGTTACAGGGGAAAAGGTGGGAGAATGGGGTTGAGAAACTTATCAATCATGATTGCATGGCAGAGCAGATTTGATGGGCCGAATGGTCTAATTCTGCTCCTATATCTTATGGTCTTATGGCAACTGAGAGACTTCCCAGAGAATTTCAGAGGATAGTTAACTGCCAACTATACTGTTGTGAGTTTGGAGTCACATAGAGCTCTCGACCGGGTAATCGATGGCAGATTTCCTTCCCTACAGGGCATGAGTGAACCAGATGGGTTTTTACAATAATTCAGTAGTTTTGTGGTTCCATTATAGACATGCTTTATTTTTAAATTCCAGATGTATTTAATAAAATTTAAATTCTCCAACTGCTGTGGTGGGATATAAACTCTTGTCTGCATAACATCAGCCAGGTCTCTGGATCACTAATCCAGTGGTATAACTATTATGCTGCCATAGCCAGTGAAGGTGAGGGACTGGTTTGGGGCTGGCTGTAATATTCACTATTGTCCATTACTCCCTGATGCTCACTCGATAGACAATGTATTAACTTAAAGGTTAAATTCAGGAATAGGATCTGGGGCTGTTGATAGATGACTCACTGAAGTGCTGTGGCACTGAGGAAAACTATCCAGAACTTGGGATATGTAATGACACAGGAAGCCTGACTGGATAGGAACATAGTTTATTATAGAACGCAGAGTAAAACCACAACTGTGGTGGATGCACACTAGTCCCTGTTCAGCTACAGGACTACAGTTCAGCAGGCCCAGTCCTGGGCCTGCCTTATTAAAGGCTCAAGTGATGAGTTCCAGCTGGGCAGGCCACTGCCTGTTACCAGGGGAATCATACTCAACCAGCCCCACAGGGAAATCAATCAGCGATTCCCCCTGGACCCCCGTGGGGGTTATCACAGGGTTTATAATGAGAGGGACAGTGTACAGAAGGTGGGACATCTATGGTTCAGCTTCCTGTGTCAAGAGTAGCCAGATACAGGAGTACAAAGATAAGCTTGAGATATCAGAGATCTGACATGGGAATGAAGGGTTCGATTTGAACTCTGTGGCCTAGATTTTATGCTGCGGGTGGACTTTCCACACCCCAGCATATATTTCAGGGATGTGACCACCCCCGTTTAGTTAGTGTTGTATATGTGCTGCCTGTCTCTTTAAGAGCAGGAGTCTTGAGGGACTTGAGGGACCAATGGAAACTGTGAGTGAGTGATTATACCAGAGGGTGGAGTTCCCTCTCAGGCAGAATCTTCAAGCAGCCATGCAGTCAGCATGTAAAGACTGGAGCTCTGCTCTAGCGCAGTCTAGAGTGGCAAACCTCCTGTACAGAGGTTTCTCGCATCAATAAATACCTTCCTTGTTCCTAATGAGGTCTGAAATCTCTCAATGATGCCTGGAATGCCACAACATAATAGTTGGCTCACCCTGTTTTGATTTTCCAGGCAACGGCCCTTTAATTAAAGTGAGACGGGACCTCTATTCACCTCTGGGAGGACATCTTGATTCATCCAGCTGCTGACCAATCAGAGGCCGGCATCTCTGGCAGCGCCACAAGGAGCGGTGGCCATTGCTGGTACTACGGGTGGGTCAAGGAGGTGGTGGCCCGTGAAGAATCCAGACCTTCAGATGGGTTTGAGATCTCACTGGGACCAGGCTGGGAAACCCCAGCGAGAAGGGGGTGGGGGAATGTCATAATAGACAGGGTGATGGGACGGGGGGGGTGGGCAGGGGGCAGTGGGCTGGGGAGGCAAACCTGTGGGGGGAGGACCTCCGATTGACGCAAGGGTCCTGGGAAGGGGGCACACCCTCCCTTTCACTGACCTACAGCCCACGGGGTGAACCCCGCTGGGCTACACATTGGGCGCCGGCTTCTCTCCCCTCCGCCCCCTCCCCCCACCCCCCCCACCCCAGCAGTGTGGAATGAGGCCCGTAATTGAATTGCCACTTTTTAGGCCTCAACTGGGCCATATGGGTGACCCCCCCCCCCCCGACTCCTCCTCCCTTGGCGGGGTTGGGGTGGATGGAGTGATGGTGGGTCAGTCACTGATGGATCAGTAATCCAATCCACAGGCCCAGCTGCCAGCCTATCGGCCCACGGTGCCCTGTGCAATCAGCTGTGTGTAAATGAATGGGGTTTGAGTGGATTGAAATCAGTGTTGAATTGTCTAGAATCCCTCTCGCTGGAGGCAATTCAATACAGTAATCACACAGAGAAATCTAGCGACGATAACCCCCGTTCCTGTGCTGTCAATTCTACTGAATACAATGTTAGGCAAGTCTCTGCAATTGATCCCCATTATCAGGTAGATTTTAACCATTAACTAACTGACCGATTGGCTGATCTCCCACTGGAGGCCCCAGGTATTTTTCGGGCTGAGTCTATTCAATTTTCAGCCAATGGTTTTCCGGCTGGAAGATGAGAGCACTGGGTCTGTCCGGATGCTGCATTGCTGGGTGGTCCGGGTCGGGGTCTGTTCTCAGTGTGGAGCAGGTTGGTGCCTATTGGAGGGATCTTCCAGTCCCGCTAAAGGCAACCCCCTGCGGTGGGTTGACTGGTGGCGGGTGAGCGAGTCTGTGGCACGTTCCACATTAGCGGGTGGGTGAGCGAGTCTGCAGTGGGTTCCACGGTGGCAGGTGAGATAAACAGTAAAGCCAAGGAGATTGTCATCGACTTCAGGAAGTGTAGTGAAGAACATGCCCCTGTCTACATCAATGGGGACGAAGTAGAAATGGTCGAGAGCTTCAAGGTTTTAAGGTGTCCGGATCACCAACAACCTGTCCTGGTCCCCCCCATGCCGACACTATAGTTAAGAAAGCCCCACCAACGCCTCTACTTTCTCAGAAGACTAATGAAATTTGGCATGTCAGCTACGACTCTCACCAACATTTACAGATGCACCATAGAAAGCATTCTTTCTGGTTGTATCACAGCTTGGTATGGCTCCTGCTCTTCCCAAGGCTGCAAGGAACTACAAAAGGTCGTGAATGTAGCCCAGTCCATCACGCAAACCAGCCTCCCATCCATTGACTCTGTCTACACTTCCCGCTACATCAGCAAAGCAGCCAGCATAATCAAGGACCCCACGCACCCTGGACATTCTCTCTTCCACCTTCTTCCTTCGGGAAAAAGGTACAAAAGTCTGAGGTCACGCACCAACCGACTCAAGAAAAGGTTCTTCCCTGCTGCTGTCAGACTTTTGAATTACTTTGCATTAAGTTGATCTTTCTCTACACCCTAGCTATGACTGTAACACTACATTCTGCACTCTCTCCTTTCCTTCTCTATGAACGGTATGTTTTGTCTGTATAGCGCGCAAGAAACAATACTTTTCACTGTGTGTTAATACATGTGACAATAATAAATCAAATCAAAATCAGACTCAATCTGCAGCGGGTTGCTGTAGACTTTGGCGGGACTGGAAGGTCCCGCCAGTGACCAATGGCAAGCCGCCTCTGCTGCAGGAAAACACACGGCGTGGGAATGGGGAGGGAGGGGGAATCCCGGAAGGTTTGAGTATGCTGGAGTGAAACTTCCAAGACACATTGAGTTTGATAGCTCATCAGTTGTGTGGCATTGAATGACACAGCTGCTCAGCCTATTGTGTCTGCATTCTCCTCAGCGATGGACATTGCACTTTCAACCATTAAAGCCAAGTGTTGCCTTTATATCGACTCTATAAAATAGTACCGAGGAGACCATTCGGCCCATCGAGTCTGTAGCAACTCTCAGAAAGCACATCTTTCCCAGGCCACCCCCACCCCCGCACCCCCCCCTCTCACCAACAGCCCCCCCTCCCCGCCCTCTCCGCCCTCTGACATTTTAATGGAATTTACACATTTAAAAAGAGATTTTTGACTGTTGCTTAGTCAGATCGTGCATAGGGGGCTCATCCGATTGGTTTTGTATTTGTGAAAATCCGAAGATGTGTGGGTTAGGTTGATTGGCCGTGCCAAATTGCCCTTTAGTGTCCCGGGTATGTAGGTTAGAGGGATTAGCGGGGTAAGTATGTTGCGTTGCGGGGAGAGGGCCGGGGTGGGATTGTGGTCGCTGCAGACTTGATGAGCTGAATGGTCTCATTCTGCACATTTCACATTTGATGGCATTAACGTCATTGAATCCCCCACTATAAATATCTTGATAGTTACAGTTGACCAGAAACTGAACCAGCCATATTAATACCGTAACTACAAGACGTGGTCAAAACTATGAATTCTGCAGAGTATAACTCACCTCCTGACTCCCCATTGTCTGTCCACCATCTACAAGACACAAGCCAGGAGTGTCTTGGAATACTCCCCACTTGCCTGGATGAGTGCAGCTCCAACAACATTCAAGAAGCTTGACATCTATTGTGATGATGCTGTGCCTTTAAGAAATGTATTTGTGTCATGTTTCTTGCGCTGGGTTTTTTTTAACCATCAGTTCCATTTACCGGTGCCGCTTTGTCTGTAACCGGCAGCTACTGTTGATGCTGCAAAACGATAATTGATCCTAATTGCTGGAATATTTGATTTAATCTAGGCTAATGCAGTGCTGTTATTTTAGTGTTTTTCCCAGGGGTTTTTCAGAGAGGGGCTTGATTCAGTTGATTGACAGAAAATCATGTGACTGGGTGGGGCTACGCTCACAGAGAGACATAAGCTCAGTTGCTCCTTGGGGTCTTTAGAGAGAGGTAACTCTCTATTTCTTTCTTTCTCTATCTTGGAGATTGGTGAGTGGGGCCTGCCAGAAAATAGGTCCCTTTCTCTGACGTTCTGCTGTTTGAAAATAGATCTTTCTCTGGAATCTGCTGTTTGGGAGTCAGAAGACAGGTGTCTTTCTGTATCTCTGACCAGAGGGCTTAAAAAGTTAGAAACATCCACATGAGCTTTTTTTTTTGAGCTAACTGATTCTGTAAAGGGATTCATATCTGTGGGGATATTGCTTAAATTGGAACTATACATATAGTTAGCAGTTAAGAATTATATCTTGTCTTGTTTAAGTATTTCAATTGGTAAAAGATGAGGGGTTGTCATATGGAGAGAGGTTAAATAGTTTGGGCTTAAACTCTCTGGAATTTAGAAGAATGAGGGGAGATCAAATTAAGGTATATAAGATGATAAAAGATACGGATAAAGTGGACGTGGAGCAGATGCTTCCTTTTGTGGGGCATTCTAGGATGAGAGGTCTTAGGATAAGGGGTAGCAAATTTAAAACAGAGTTGAGGAGAAACTACTTCTCCCAAAGGGTTGTGAATCTGTGGAATTCGCTCCCCCAAAGTGCGGTGGATTCTGGGACAGTGAGTAAATTTAAGGAGGAGTTAGACAGATTTTTAATTGGTAATGGGTTGAAGGGTTATGATGAGAAAGCAGGAAAATGGGATGAGGAGCATATCAGCCATGATCGAATGGCGGAGTTGACTTGATGGGCCGAATGACCTAATTCTGCTCCTATAATTTAGGAATTTATAAAAGTTATGTTAATTATTTTTGTTATATTCTAACTGTGTTATTAAATATAATTTAAGAAAAGCTTCCTAGTGGGTCATTAGAATCACACCTGGAGTGAAACACCTTATGCTCGAACTAATGCCAAATTTTTTTAAAATTGGGATCTAAGTTAACATCATAATAAATCTTGGAGTTTCCGATCTGGTCCCGAATTCTACCTCATCTCAGCCTTTCATCGCAACTTTCTACTCTCCTTCCTCTCGTGTATTCACCCAGTGTAGTGAGTTCCCACTCTAACTACTCTCTGAGTGAAGACATTGGATTATTTTGTCTTAATGGTCCCTAATTTTGGTTCTGTCACAGTGAAAAGATTCTTCACACCTACCCTACCCAATCCATTCATAACCTTAAAGAACTCAATCAGATCTCTATTTCTCTACTTTCTCAGAAGACTAAGGAAATTTGGCATGTCCGCTGCGATTCTCACCAACTTTTACAGATGCATTATAGAAAACATTCGTTCTGGTTCTATCACAGCTTGGTATGGCTCCTGCTCTGCCCATGACCACAAGAAACTACAAAGGGTCGTGAACGAAATCCAATTCATCACACAAACTAGCCTCCCATCTATTGATTCTGTCTACACTTCTCACTGCCTCGGAAAAGCAGCCAGCATAATCAAGGACCCCGCGCACCCCAGACATTCTCTCTTCCACCTTCATCCGTCAGGAAAAAGATACAAAAGTCTGAGGTCATGTACCAAACAACTCAAGAACAGCTTCTTCCCTGCTGCTGTCAGACTTTTGAATGGACCTACCTTGCATTAAGTTGATCTTTCTCTACACCCTAGCTATGACTGTAAGACTACATTCTGCACTCTCTTGTTTCTTTCTCTATGAACGGTATGCTTTGTCTGTATAGTGTGCAAGAAACAATACTTTTCACTGTATACCAATACATGTGACAATAATAAATCAAATCAAATCACCTCAGAATCTTCTGTTTTCTAATAAGACCCAATCTGTTCACTCTTTCTCATTATCTTAATCTTTCTGTTCTGGCATCTCTGTGAACCTTTCTTTTTCACTTTCTGTGGTGCTTTTTAGAGTTTGGAATTTGGAACTGTGCATAATAATCTAGCACGACCTATACAAGTTTAACATGACTTCACTACTTTTGACTCTGAACCCCTAGAAATAAATCCCACCGCGCTATCATCAGTTTAATTGTTCAATTATAGCAACTCTGCCACCACCCTGGCTGAAGAAAGCTAACACTCACAAATCAGGAGCCAAGGAACATGCGCCCAAACATGGCTCAGAGATTGTTAGTACGATATTTTGTCACAGGAAAGCTGGTTAAATGAAATGGTAAGAACAGCAATTGCGGTTGGTTAATGTGGTTTCAACTTTTATCAATGTTATTGTCAATTATTGTTTCACTGTCAAAAATCGAAGTGAAGATTTGCTTGATGAGGGTCAGGAGCTTTAATGAAAGGGCAAAACCTCTCAGCATGAATTCAGCGGTTACACAGAATCAGTGGTTACACTGAGGACTGGGCTTGTGGGGTGGGATTTTCCAACCACGCTCACCCCAAGACTGGAAAATCCCGCCCGAGGTCAACAGACTTTTCCATGGTCTGTCCCTCTCCCGTCCGCTATGATTCCTGGGCAGGACGGAAAAATTCCACCCGTGGTGTTTGAGGGATAAGACCTGTCTTACGCTGAAGCTCAAGATGATGCAAGCGAGCTTCACAAAGGAAAGGAAATCCAGTTGAAGAGTCTTCGCATGCTACAAGAATCACTCAAGACAAAGCTTGTTCTTCAGGAAGATTAAGAAGAGAAACAAAATGAAAGGAACACTTTAAGAAATGTATTTTAATCATGTTTCTCTGCAGCATGTTTTATCAAACCCTGGGATTTTGTCGGCACCGTATTGTCTGCAGCTGGTGTCCTCTATTGTTACTAAAGCAATATAATTGGCATCATTTTTGTTTTAATCTGAACTAATGCAGTGTTCTGTTGTTTCAGAGTCCCCCACACCCCCCTCCAGGATAGCAGAGTAGAGCTTGAGTGGGGCTGATTGACAGGTCAGGTCATCTGGCTAGCGACATCTATTTTCGCAGAGAAGTCCAATTGTGGTTTCATTTTTCAGACGCTGCTTGAAGCTGGGGGAGATGGCAGTGTGTTTCCCCCTCTCTGGAGTTGGAGGTTCTGTTGTCTGGGTGGCTGTTTTTTTTTTGGAGCTGCCAGAAACTGGGTTTACCTCTGAGGTTTTGCTGTTTGGAGGATATATCCTTCTCCGAACACGGCTGTCCAGAAGTGTTAAAAAGCTGGAAATCCAGAATCACATGAACATACTTGTGGTTGTGCTAAATAACTCTGAAGAAGGATGTATCTCTGTGGGATATTGTTTTAAATTGGAACAACAGAGATGGCTAGCTGTTAGGAATTATACTGTGTCATGTTTAAGTCTTGTAATTGGTATAAGTTTTGCTAAATCTTTGTGTTATATTCTAGCTGTGTTATTAAATAAACTTTGTTTCATAAAAGCTTCCTAGTGGGTCATTTGAATCATGCCTGAGTTATGCTCACTCATGCCAAGTTAGGGTCGAGGCTAACTTCAGAAAACACCTTGGGGTTTCTGGCCTGGGTCTTAACACTTCTGAGAAAAGCAATAGGATGCAGTAAAAATACAAATCTCTTTTCATTCTCATTATATTCCAACACTGTATTGGAGACTCTTCAGTTCTCTGCCCTTTCAATGTTTTGCATTTTAAAATTGCTGGTGTGATCTCCACACTGACGGCTTCAGCATCCTCTCCAGTGATATCAAGTTGCTGCAACTCTGGAGGACTATCCAACGCCAACGCCAGTCGTGCCACATCCCTGTTGAAACCAATGTCCTCATGAGATGAGGGGAGAAGGTTCAGAGAAATGAGTCATGTTCTTACCCAGTTCACAGTCTGTGCAGGTCAGTAAGTCCAGAATTAGCACGCAGGGAGAAGCCTCCCTCTGATTATACTCTCTGTGAAGGGCTGGCGTCAGACAGCAGAAAATGACAGTCATTTAACAATAAAAATCTACCAGAACAGCAGGAAACAACATCACTTATCTCTCTGGCCAAATTAAATGTTTCAGAATAGAATTTCTCTGCGTCTCATGAATTTTCCTAAAATAATGTCAGTCTGGAAGGAGAGTTCTGAGTTTTGTGATTTAAATATTGTCATTTTTATTGTTTCTTTATTTTCCATAAGATCGTAAGACATAGAAGCAGAATTAGGCCACTCGGCCCATCGAGGTCTGCTCCGCCATTCAATCATGGCTGTTTTTTCTCATCCCCATTCTCCTGCCTTTTCCCCAGCAGAACCCCTGATCCCCTTATTAATCAAGAACCTATCTATCTCGGTCTTAAAGATACTCAATGACCTGCCCTCCACAGCCTTCTGCGGCAAAGAGTTCCACAGATTCACCACTCTCTGGCTGAAGGAATTCCTCCTCATCACTGTTTTAAAGGATCGTCCCTTTAGCCTGAGGTTGTGCTCTCTGGTTCTAGTTTTTCCTACTAGTGGAAACATCCTCTCCACATCCACTCTATCCAGGCCTCGCTGTATCCTGTATTTTCCTATTAAGTTGGAAGAAAATTTGACATCTCTTTGACGTGTTTAACCACCCCCGCCCCGGGTAGAGGGCAGCAGGTTTGCAATAGTTGGAATCCCCTTCATAACGCCACTTGTTAAAGTATCAATTTTGATTTCGCTTTTCCTCAATCTTGCTCCATCGCATTGTTCATTTGATGCACTTTACTCCCCTGGTGCACTTTGGTCCTGATTGTTCACTCGGAGCCCCGTGGCCTACGTGTACAGTTTAAATCCATATTCAACTTTTACAGATGCACCAAAGAAAGCATCCTTTCTGGTTGTATCGCAGCTTGGTATGGCTCCTGCTCTGCCCAAGACCGCAAGAAATTACAAAGGATCGTGAACGTAGCCCAATCCATCACTCAAACTAGCCTCCCATCCATTGACTCCATCTACACTTCCCGCTGCCTCAAGGATCCCACGCACCCTGGACATACTCTCTTCCACCTTCTTCCATCGGGAAAAAAGTCTGAGGACACGTACCAACCGACTCAAGAACAGCTTCTTCCCTGCTGCCATCAGCCTTTTGAATGGACCTACCATATATTACATTGATCTTTCTCTACACCCTAACTGTGACTGTAACACTACATTCTGCACTCTCTCCTTTCCTTCTCCCCTATGTACTCTATGAATGGTATGCTTTGTTTGTATAGCTTGCAAGGAACAATATTTTCCACTGTATCCCAATACAGGTGACAATAATAAATCAAATCAAATCAAAATCAAAATCAGATTCCCACTCATTTCCATGGATGTCACATTCCTGATAATGAACAGGTTCTGGTCTCTGATTAGGATTGATCCAAATTGCAATCCTGCTCCGCAAAACAATCCTGTTGGACATAATGGAAATAAAAATGAAATGGAATTGCCTGATCTTCATTGGGCTGAGTTCCCAGGACTCTGCAGCCCCTGTAGACAGCATTGCAGGGCCCAGGTATTTGGCCCAGTGAAGAGCAAAACAGCATGACCAAACATTACCTCATTGCAGCAATCATAAACCTCCAGCAAAGTGCAGTGCCACATTTCAGAGGTTTCTGTGCAGTGGATAAATATGTTTGTCCATTTTCACGGGATGTGGGCATCCCCCAATTGGCCATTTCAGGGGGCATCTTAAGAGTCAACCACATTGCTGGTGTGATATTTAGGCCAGGCCAGATAAGGATGACAAATTTCCTTCCCTAAAGGACATTAGTGAACTAGTTGCTTTTTTTTAACCACAACCAACACAATTGTCATTTGTTAGATTTTTAATTGCAGATTTTCATTATTGAATTAAAATATCATGATACGCCGTGGTGGGATTTGAACCAGGGTCCCAAGAGCTTTGCCCTGGGTCTCTGAATTACTAGTCCAGTGACAACACCACCATACCATGACCTCCCGAACTGCCAGGCCTCACCCATCAGCGTTGCATGTCCAACAACGTGGCATCTGCATCGTTCCTGCAATTATCTGCTCTCCTCTCGATAAATTTTATTCATGAAGCGTCAATGATGTAGGAAAACTCTCACAGAAGTGTAATCAGACAAAGATTGACCACTGGGTTAGAAGAGGAGATGTTATGAATACATTAATTAAAAGCTTGGTCAAAGGAATGGGTTTGAAAGGTGAATTTGAAAGCAGGAGTAAGAAATGGCGAGGTGGATATGTTTTGGGGAGGAAGGGGATTCGAGTACTTAGGCTGTTGTACGTGGGCGGCACGGTGGTACAGTGGTTAGCACTGCTGCCTCACAGTGTCAGGGACCCGGGTTCGATTCCCGGCCTGGGTCACTGTCTGCGCGGAGTCTGCACATTTCTGCGTGTCTGTGTGGGTTTCCTCCGGGTGCTCCGGTTTTCTCCCACAGTCCATGGATTGGTCATGCTAAATTGCCCCTTAGTGTGTCACAGAGATGTGTGGTTAGGTGGATTAACCATGGTAAATGCGCAGGGTTACGAGGATAGGATAGGTATGGGCCTGGGTAAGATGCTGGTTTGGAGAGTTGGTGCAGACTCGATGGGCCAAATGGCCTCCTTCTGCGCTGCAGGGATTCGATGGTTGTATGGTAAAGGTGCCAATGTTGGGGAACAAGTCCGACGAATTCGGAATAGGCCAGAGTGGCGGAATACAGAGCTATAGGGTTGGAGGAGGTTACAAGTGATGTTGCCTGGAAACCAGGTACCATGAGAACCAATTTTGCCATTTACTATGTACCCAACTGTGGGAGTGGACATGAGACAATATGGGAATAATGGAAACATGGCCTTCATCATGTTTCTCTTCATGCCCATTGTTTAAATATTGAACACAATATTGAATACTATTGGGTCTGGGTGTTCACCACTCAAAGGCAGCTGGAAGGAGAGTGCAAAATGTTAAGAGCTGTCAGATTCTGTGCAGGTGATCAGTGGGATGGTGCCTCACCCAGGTCCATGGATTAGTGACAGTCTGAAAGCCCAATGCTTTTCAATTGAAGCATTCCAAAAGGGAATTAGGCTGTTATCTGAAAAGAAGAATGTGCCGGGTTGCAGGGGAATGGCAGTGAGCGCGTTCTCGCTTGGGGAACCCATGCAGACGTGATGGGCCAAATGGCCTCCTTCTGCACTGTAACAATTCTGTGATACTTTCATTGAGAATCCCTACAGTACAGAAGGAGGCCATTTGGCCCATCAAGTCTGTACTGACTCTCTGAAAGAGCATCTTACCCAGGCCCTATCCCCACATATTTACCCCGCTAATCCATACTTCAAGTTTTTAGGTGTCCAGATCACCAACAACCTGTCCTGGTCCCCCCATGCCGACACTATAGTTAAGAAAGCCCACCATAGCCTCTACTTTCTCAGAAGACTAAGGAAATTTGGCATGTCAGCTACGACTCTAACCAACTTTAAAGATGCACCATAGAAAGCATTCTTTCTGGTTGTATCACAGCTTGGTCTGGGCTCCTGCTCTGACCAAGACTGCAAGGAACCACAAAAGGTCGTGAATGTAGCCCAATCCATCACGCAAACCAGCCTCCCATCCATTGACTCTGTCTACACTTCCCGCTGCCTCGGCAAAGCAGCCAGCATAATTAAGGGCCCCACACACCCCGGACATTCTTCCACCCTCTTCCATCGGGAAAAAGATGCAAAAGTCTGAGGTCACGTACCTACCAACTCAAGACCAACTTCTTCCCTGCTGCTGTCAGACTTTTGAATGGACCAACTTGCATTAAGTTGATCTTTCTCTACACCCTAGCTATGACTGTTACACTACATTCTGCACTCTCTCGCTTCCTTCTCTATGAATGGTATGCTTTGTCTGTATAGCGCGCAAGAAACAATACTTTTCACTATATGTTAATACATGCGACAATAATAAATCAAATCAAGTCTTGGGCCAATAAGGGGCAATTTAGCATGGCCAATCCACCTAACGTACACACCTTTGGAATGTGGGAGGAAACCAGAGCACCCGAAGGAAACACACGGAGAGAACGTGCCAATTCCACACAGACAGTGACCCAAGACCAGAATTGAACCTGGGACCCTGGCGCTGTGAGGCAGCAGTGCTAACCACTGTGCCGCCGATGGCATGCAGACTACTCCCAACTATAATGAGTACCCCGAGGTCAGAATACTTCCGAGGTTAACAAGGTTTCTCCAAAAGCAGCTGCCCCGTTGATTCTGCACCGACCACAATCTCACCCTATCCCCGGAACCCCACATATTTACCCTGCCAATCCCCCTGAGCATGGCCAATCCACCTAACTTGCACATCTTTGGAGTGTGGGAGGAAACCGGAGCACCCGGAGGACTCCACACCAGAAACCCTCCTCAAATAGAATGAGGAAACCGGCTAACGGACACTAACGAACCAATGGAACTGCAACAACATCAGAACTTTTAATGATACCAGCTTTTTCTTCTGCAGGCAATTATTCATCTTCTCAAATTGCCACGGTGCAGAATGAACTCCCATTCTTCCCACCCTCTCGGGGCAAATTTAAAATTGCACAGTTCATTTTAAATTGTGTTTTTATCACCATTTTTTGAAGTGGGCTTGCTGACGTTTTAATTTGTTTGTTTAGATGTGAATTTAATAGATGACAGCGTGAAACTGTAAATTATATTAAAAAGTCCCCAAATCACGATGACACAGAGAGACCCTCATAATTTATAGCGAAGGGCTGCGATTGTAATCCATCAGGCATCATATCTCAACAGATTTACGTCTCCTGTAATGATAAATTCAAAACACCTCCTCACAGATATCAATGATTTATCTAAAGATACAAGGTCATCACCTCACTCCTGTGCTGGTTGGCAGAAGAGCTTCCAGGATTAGAAAACTCGTTCAATTATTTATTTCTCTGGCAAGGCAAGTGAAAAATAGGATCCATCTCCCAGAATAAAACAGGCTCATTTCTATTGGTATGTGAATCCTGTTTGCGATAATGCAGCTTCCCCGTATCTCATGGAGATATTGCACGGTTGTTAACGATATAAAGACAGTTTAATTGTTGTTCCATTAAGATTTAACTGTGTGACGGAAGGCAATTTCAAATTGACACTGTTTGCATTCTAGTCTCAGGGATTGTGCCATTTTCCAGTTATTTGCATTCATTCTGTTTGTAGTGAAGGTGCGTTAAGTCGGCCAGCCTCTGCTCATGCACCTGAGTGACTTTCTCTCAACATAAACAGAAGCAAAATAGCAGGAATGATGGAATTCTGAAGGAAAAGCAGAGGGTGTCGGAAGAGGTTTGTCTGCTCAGGCAGCAGAGTGGGATAGGGAGAGGCTGGTTTTTCTTGCACTTGGCAACAGGACTGAGGTGGGTGGGGAGAGGGAGCTCTCTCCCAAAAACAGAGGAGGGGAAATCCCATCAGAACATGACAGGATCCTGAAAGAGGCTAAATGACGGCAGGAAAAGCTACCCTGCCTGCCCATGCGCTCACCTGCCTGCCTGCATCCTCACATGCCCGCCCACGCCCTCACCTGCCTGTCCGTGCTCTCACCTGCCCGTGCCCTCACCTGCCTGTCCGCATCCTCACATGCCTGTCCGTGCCCTCACCTGCCTGCCGCAGCCTCATCTATCTGCCTGCTGGTGCCCTCACCTGCCTGCCCGCACCCTCACCTGCTTGTCCATGCCCTCACCTGCCTGCCCATGCCCTCATCGGCCTGCCCATTCCCTCACCTGCCTGCCCGTGCCCTCACCTGCCTGCCTGTGCCCTCATCGGCCTGCCCATGCCCTCACCTGCCTGCCCATGCCCTCACCTGTCTGCCCGTGCCCTCACCTGCCTGCCCGTGCCCTCACCTGCCTGCCTGTGCCCTCATCGGCTTGCCCGTGCCCTCACCTGCCTGCCCGTGCCCTCATCGGCCTGCCCATGCCCTCACCTGCCTGCCCTCACCTGCCTGCCTGTGCCCTCATCGGCCTGCCCGTGCCCTCACCTGCCTGCCCGCACCCTGTGCCCTCACCTGCTTATGAGTGACGAGATGGGTGAACCACGCACAATGCTGCAAGTGGGAATAGTGAGCTGCCTCTGATGCTGGAAAACCCGCCATGGTGGGGGCGGGGGGAGGGGGAGGGGGGGGGGGCGGGGGGAGTGGGGGAGGGGGGGGGGAGTGGGGGGGGGGTGGCAGGGGAGTGGGGGCGGGGGGGCGGGCAGGAAATCCAGGCATTGTCTGTAACATATGATTCAGTGAGTATGAATACGTCAGGCTGGTCTGTGGGACAATTCTTCCAATTTTGGCACAAGCTCCGATGTTAGTGAGGACTCTGCAGTGTTGGCAGCGCTGGGTTTTCCAGTGCCAAGGTCGACACCAGCTGATCGGTCCAGTTTCGTTCCTTTGAGACGTTCTAGTGATTTGATACAACTGAGTGTCTTGCTCGGTCATTTCAGAGAGCTGTGAAGAGTCAAGCACATTGCTGTGGGTGTGAAGTCACATGTAGGCCAGACCGGGCAAGGACGGCAGATTTCCTTCCCTGAGGGAACATTGGTGAACCACATGGGTTTTTCCGACAATCATCATTATGGTGGCACATGGTTGGCACTGCTGCCTCACAGTGCCAGGGATCCGGGTTCGATTCCGGCCTCGGGTGACTGCACGTCCTCCCCGTGTCTGCGTGGGTTTCCTCCGGGTGCTCAGGTTTCCTCCCACAGACCAAAGGTGTGCAGATTAGGTGGATTAGCCATGGTAAATATGTGGGGTGATGGGGATAGGGTGGAGGGGAGAGTCAGTGCAGATTCAAGGACTAAATAGCTTCCTTCTGCACTGTCGAGATTCTGTGGTTCTATTCTCATAATTCTGGATTTTTATTGAATTCAAATTCCACCATGTGCTATTGCGGGATTTGAGCCCAGGTCCCCAGAGCACTGGGTTCTGGTTAACTAGCCCAGTGACAATACCCCTATGACACCACCTCCCTAATATTCCTGTTGCTTGCAGAGAATGTTTATGAATGTATAGATAAAGGCAAAATACCGCAGACGCTGGAATCTGAAACAAAAACAGAAAGTGCTGGAGAAACTCAGCAGGTCTGACAGCATCTGTGGAGAGAGAATCGAGCCAACGTTTCGAGTCTGGGTGACTCTTCATCAGAGCTCATGAACGTATGTTGTTTTTGGGATTGAGCAAGTGCTGCCCAAGCTGGAACCAATCTCACAGTAGACGTTATGTTTTGGACTTTACAAGCGCAGGCTGGTTGGAGGACCAAACTCTGGGCCCGATCTTACCATCAAGTTGTGCCCGTTTTCGAGCGCGAAAACTTGGTAAAGTTGGGCGTGAGGCGAGTAGTGCGATTCGTGCCCGCCTCCGCATGCATTTAAATTGACTTAATGGGCTGCACGCCCAACTTTACCCCCACTTCCCCCTTTACCACCACATTCGCCCATCCAGAATCGGCACAAAACAGACATGCTCTACAACAATCCGATTCAGGCGCTCCATTAGTGCCGAGCGCCCGACAGCTCAGTGGTGAGTGGGAGGGTGGGGTCCGCTTCCACTCTGCGTGCGATCTGTAGGGGAGGAAAGGGAGGGTCTGCTGCCACTCTGTGGGTAATCGGTTGGGGGAAAGGGGGTCCGCTGCCACTCTGCCTGAGATCAATGAGGGGAAAGGGGGGGGGTCAGCTGCCACTCTGCGTGTGATCGGTGGGGGGGAAGGGTGGCAGGGGGCCGCGATTGGTCTGGGTAGCGGGGTTGGGGGGATAAGGTGGTCAGTTATGTTGTGGGGGTGTGGCAATGTCTGCAGGGGCCGGTGGGGGGGGGGTGCATTATCTGGGAACGATTTGGCAGGGAAGCGTTTTTCCATTTTTTTTCTGCGCATGCGCAGTTGGAGGCGCTGATCGGAGCTGCGGCGTTTTGGGCGTGTTAAGTCCCGCCCACAGGCTTCTGTAGCATGATTCAGAATTGCTGGTATTTTTTCAGGTGGAGTGCGTATGGGGGCGCCTGAGAATGGGTCTAAAAGTCGGATTTGAAACACTCCCAGTTTCAAGTCCGCCCAGCACTTAGAATCAAAATGGTAAAATAGGGCCCTCTGTCTCCTCTGAACAGATGAAGGAAGATTCTGTGTGACTTATTTGGACCGGACAGGATGGTCGAGGATTGGACATGTAATTACACACAAATTCAGTTAAAGCTTTTAAAAAAACATCTTTGATTAATTTCAATGTTTGTGTCAAACTGTAAAAGGTGTTAATTGTTTACCATTTATAATCCAAAATCCCTTTATTACCCGCTGGGTGGTTTGAAAATGGCAAGAAGGGCGCATGTGGTCTGAAGGAGCAGATTATCCATGCCAACACTATAGTTAAGAAAGCCCCACCAACGCCTCTACTTTCTCAGAAGACAAAGGAAATTTGGCATGTCAGCTACAACTCTCACCTACTTTTACAGATGCACCATAGAAAGCATTCTTTCTGGTTGTATCACAGCTTGGTCTGGGCTCCTGCTCTGCCCAAGACCGCAAGAAACCACAAAATGTCGTGAATGTAGCCCAATCCATCACGCAAACCAGCCTCCCATCCATTGACTCCGTCTACACTTCCCGCTGCCTTGGAAAAGCAGCCAGCATAATTAAGGACCCCACGCACACCGGACATTCTCTCCTCCACCTTCTTCCTTCGGGAAAAAGATACAAAAGTCTGAGGTCACAAGTCAACCGACTCAAGAACAGCTTCTTCCCTGCTGCCGTCAGACTTTTGAATGGACCTACCTCACATTAAGTTGATCTTTCTCTACACCCTAGCTATGACTGTAACACTACATTCTGCACCCTCTCCTTTCCTTCTCTATGAACGGTATGTTTTGTCTGTATAGTGCGCAAGAAACAATACTTTTCACTGTATGTTAATATATGTGACAATAATAAATCAAATCAAATGTTTCAACCTCAGGGGCGACTGTGATAGTCATAAGTGAAACCCACCACTGAACATCACCTGTCAGCACCAATGAACTGCAGGATTTTAAACACACTCTTAAAAACTTCCAGCTACCTCATAACATCTGGATTTTAGCTTCCAAGGGAAAGTGATGGCTTGCCCCTCTGGAACTATCTAAACCTCTGGTTGAAGTGCTTCGAAACAGTGAACAAGATAAGAGCCTCAGCAGGGAACAAGTCTGAAACTGTGGCGAGCGTGTATTACTTTGCAAATTGCTATCAAATTGCTTGTTAGTGATGCTGAATAGATTTCAAGGTTGCAAGCAGGACGATTTGAAGAGGATGTTGTAATGCTTCACACGTTCTCCTGTTCATGAACTTGTTAAATCTCTAAATTCCTCCAGATCTAACGAAAGGTCATCAACTTGAAACGTGAGTTCTGTTCCTCCCTCCACAGATAGAATCATAAATCCCACAGTGCAGAAGGAGGCCATTCAGCCCATCGGGTTTGCACCCACTGCAAACCCACCCAGGCCCTATCCCCATAACTCCCATGCATTTACCCTAGCTAGTCCCCCTGACACTAAGGATCAATTTAGCATGGCTAATCCACCTAACCCTCACATCTTTTGGACTGTGGGAGGAAACCGGAGCACCCGGAGGAAACCCATGTAGACACGGGGAGAACATGCAAACGCCACACAGACAGTGACCCAAGTCGGGAATAGAACCTGGATCCCTGGCGCTGTGAGACAGCAGTGCTAATCACTGCACCACTGTACTTTCTGACCTGCTGAGAATTTCCAGCATTTTCTGTTTATATTTCAGATTTTCAGCATTTGCTTTCGTTTTGCTTTTGCGCGTAAAATTTTGATTTGTTTTATTATTGTCACCTGTATTAACATACAGTGAAAAGTATTGTTTCTTGCGCACTATACAGACAGAAATATACTGTTCATAGAGAAGGAAACAAGAGAGTGCAGAATGTAGTGTTACAGTCATAGCTAGGGTGTAGAGAAAGATCAACTTAATGCAAGGTAGGTCCATTCAAAAGTCTGACAGCAGCAGGTGAAGAAGCTGTTCTTGAGTCGGTTGGTACGTGACCTCAGACTTTTGTATCTTTTTCCCGAAGGAAGAAGGTGGAAGAGGGGATGTCCAGGGTGTGTGGGGTCCTTAATTATGCTGGCTGCTTTTCCGAGGCAGCAGGAAGTGTAGACAGAGTCAATGGATGGGAGGCTGGTTCGCGTGACGGATTGGGCTACATTCACGACCTTTTGTAGTTCCTTGCGGTCTCCACAGGAATTTATTATTTTAAAAGTCCTGGGGACCAAAATCATTTCATAATCCAACGTGTACTCCGTGCCGAAACCTTTCTTCTCCCAATTTTCCTTCCTTTTCCTTCTGGCGTGTGGGCTCCAATCTCAGCAGGCAGCAGGATTCTGGGTAGGCCCAATAATGCTGGGCCCGGAATGCCCCCACCCTGTCAGAAATGGGAGCCGTGATTGTCATATTTCTGCCCTCAAATCAGGTGGAAGTAACAGGGCAACATGCAAATGAGGGAATGCATCACATGACACATTTTCCACCATTGGTGTCCCTGGCAACTTCAGGTGTTGGGGATGCCTGCAAGGATTGCATGGGATAGACAGCACAACAACAGGCCATTCAGCCCAAACAGTCCATGATGGTGTCTAAGCTCCACTCCAGCACTCCAACCTCCTCCCATCTTTCCTCTTCTAAGCCGGCGACCTTACCGGCCGTTCACACCGCGCTTCCTCTGCAGCGAAGTCGGGGAATTTGGCGCCCAGCCTAATCTCCATTCACAGCAGCGGGATGGGAAAATCCCACAGGCGTGAACAGCCGTAACATTCTGGTCCAAATCTATTATTGTGACCCTCTCTGTTCCCTTCCCTCTCATATGGTCTAACTCCCCTTAAATGCATACAAACTATTTGCTTCAACCACTCCCTATTGTAGCGAGTTGCACATTTAGGGGGGGGCACAGTGGTACAGTGATTAGCACTGCACCAGGGACCCGGGTTCGATTCCGGTCTCAGGTCACTGTGCGGAGTTTGCACGTTCTCCCTGTGTCTGCGTGGGTTTCCTCCGGGTGCTCCGGTTTCCTCCCACAATCCAAAGATGTGCGAGTTAGATGGATTGTCCATGCTAAATTGCCCCTTAGTGTCAGGGGGATTCGCTGGGTAAATATGTGGGGTTACGAGGATAGGTGGGATTGTGGTCGGTGCAGGCTCGATGGGCCAAATGGCCTCCTTCTGCACTGTAGGGATTCTATGATTTTGACATTCCTCACACATTGGGGGGGGAGAGGGGGGTTCTATATTTATATTTATAAGTCCCGTTTCCCCGTGGCAGATTGACCAATCGTATCAGTGAAGTTTATTAAAACATTTTACCGTTATCTTTATAATTCCTCCTGTGATTGTTGGACCCACAAAACCTTCCACATCCCAATAAATCCTCACCCAGAAAAGAAAGGAAACAGATAATGAGATTGGATATTGGAATTTTATTGGTTATTGTTTTGTTGATAATTGAATTTCGGAAATGTAGCAGATGTTGTAGATGCAGGGGCGGCACGGTGGCACAGTGGTTAGCACTGCTGCTTCACAGCGCCAGGGACCCGGATTCAATTCCCGGCTTGGTGGAGTTTGCACTTTCTCCCCGTGTCTGCATGGGTTTCCTCCGGGTGCTCCGGTTTCCTCCCACGTTCTGAAATACATGCGGGTTAGGTTCATTGGGGCTGTGCTAAATTCTTCTTCGGTGTACCCGAATAGGCCCCGGAGTATGGCAACTCAGGGATTTTTGCAGTAACTTCATTGCAGTGTTAATGTAAGACTATTTGTGACTAATAAATAAATTTAAAAACTTTTAAGAAGCTTCACACCACACAGGGCAAAGCAGCCACACTTGATTGGCATTCCATCCACCATTCAACATCCACCTCCACCACTGACGCAGAGTGGCAGCAGTGTGTACCATTGACAAGATGCACTGTAGCGACTCTCCAAGAGCACCTACAACGGCACCTTCCAAACTCCTAACCTCTACCACTGAGAAGGACAAGGGCAAATGACACATTCGAAATACCATGATGTTGATGCAAAATGTGTAGGCCATGGCCCAAAATATATAAAGCAGCTTTGACAAAGGGTCATCTGGACTAGAAACATCAGCTCTTTTCTCTCCTTACAGATGCTGTCAGACCTGCTGAGATTTTCCAGCATTTTCTCTTTTGGGAACATTAGAGCAAGTTGATTTCCTCTCTCTGGGTTAAGCTGTCTCTTCAATGGATACAGGAGGAAGGCAGGATCAGGCTATTGAGTTGGATGATCAGCCATGATCATAATGAATGGTGGAGCAGGCTCGAAGGGCTGAATGGTCTACTCCTCCTCCTAGTTTCTACGTTTCCCCAAAAATCTCTTGAGTGGGGGGGGTCCCAACAAAGATTTGAAAATGGAGATTGATAGATTTTTGTTAGACAGGGACATTACGGGTTAATGAACCAAGGCAGGTTCAGTGAAGTTCAGGTACAGATCAAGTTCAGATACAGACATGACCTATTTGAATGACAAAACAGCTGTGAGGGGCAGAATGGCCTCCTCTCATTGCTATGCATCTAATTTCAGTGCTTTAATATGACCCTGTCTAAATCATCAGTGATCAGGAATGGAACCTGTGGCCTTCAGATTGGAATAGCTCTGCTATAAACTCACACCACAAGCCTAACCTTTGTGGACCTTTCCTGCTCTCGCTTAAACCATCAATACTGTTCAAATCAATAAACCACCTGAATATCCAATGTCTTTAAAAGAAAAATCCAAACGTACTTTGGTTTGGGAGATTGTACAGCCAGATATCAAACTCGAATATGAAATAATTGATAGTTGGGAATGTCATTGGAGACAGTGACTGGATCTGAGGATTAAATTTCATTAAAAAACCACTCTCGCTTCATGCTTATGTTTCATGACATCATCTGAAGCCTTTATTAAGCCAAGGCCTCGGGGCTGCTTTGCTCGACACATGGACAATGGACCCGAGAGGCTTCTGACAACAGCGGTAACTTGCTATTTATTTTAAACATTGCTTCACAACACAGTTAATCAGAAGATGTGAATGTAGATGACTCTTTCCCCAAAGATGAGACAATATTCAGCAACTTGGAGACAGCAAACTTGGTCATGTTTAGACATTAACACGCAATGTTAGAATCGTCACAATGAAACAACAGATATTAACTTGTAGCCTGAGATAAGATAATATCGTCAACACACTCACATTAATAGTAATCTGTCAAGGCAAGGCCCCATTTTGAAAAAGTGTGATAAATGAAGATTTTATTTTATTCAGTTGAGGGACATGGGAGTCACTGGCTGGGCCAGCATTTATAGCCCATCCCTAGTCTTGCTCGGCCACTTCAGAGGGCGGTTGAGAGTCAACCACATTGCTGTGGCTCTGGAGTCACATAAAGTAAAGTAAAGGGGGTAATTTTACCATTTTGAGTCTAAGTGCTGGATCTGGGTGTCAAATAGATCCGCGCCTGGAATCCTCTTTCCAGCGCGCCCATACGCGTTTTGCCGGCTCTTTATTCCCAGCCAGGGGATGAGACGCCACACCCCCTCTCCTCCTCCCACCCCCCTCCCGCCCCGACCAGAGGATGACCTGGGTCAGAGAGCTGTTGCAGTCTCTGACCCCGCTCCCCGGAGGCTGCAGCGGCGACTTCAGACTTTTATTCTGCAGGTCGGTAACAGCGCGGACGCGGATCGGGCCAGAAGACGGTAAAGTGGGATTTGGCGGTAGAGTTGGGCGCGCGGTTCATTAAGTCGATTTAAATGCATGCAACTGCGTCTAAATCGTCGGGCCGTCCGATTCGGGTGCGGGCTGGACCCACGCCCGAATCGGGTGTCGGTAAAGGCGCAATCTGCTCGGAATCGGGTGCAGATCGCGGTATAGGCCCGACGCCCAACTTTACCGCGATTTCGTGCCCGTTTTTGGTAGAATCAGGCCCAAAGTTTATTTATTAGTTGCATGTAAGGCTTACATTAACATTGCAATGAAGTTACTGTGAAATTCCTCTAGTTGCCACACTACGGCGCCTGTTCGGGTCAATGCACCCTAACCAGCACGTCTTTCAGACTGTGGGAGGAAACCGGAGCACCCGGAGGAAACCCACGCAGACACGGGGAGAATGTGCAGACTCCACACAGACAGTCACCCAAGCCGGGAATTGAACTTGGGTCCTTGGCACTGTGAGGCAGCAGTGCTAACCACCGTGCCACCACGCCATCCTATGTAGGCCAGACCAGGTAAGGACGGCAGATTTCCTTTTCTAAAGGACATTAGTGAACCAGATGGGTTTTTCCAACAATCGACAATGGTTTCACGGTCATCAGTAGATTCTTAATTCCAGATATTTTTTATTGAATACAAATTTTACAATTACAATGGTGGGATTCGAACCTTGGTCCCCAGAACATTAGCTGAGTTTTTGGATTAACAATCTGGCGATAATATGCTAGTCATGATGTGGAGATGCCGGCGTTGGACTGGGGTAAGCACAGTAAGAAGTCTCACAACACCAGGTTAAAGTCCAACAGGTTTATTTGGTAGCAAATACCATAAGCTTTCGGAGCTTGCAGCAAGCTCCAAAAGCTTATGGTATTTGCTACCAAATAAACCTGTTGGACTTTAACCTGGTGTTGTGAGACTTGATAATATGCTAGGCCATTGCCTCCTCCGATCAGTGTTGCACAGAATGTACAGCACAGAAACAGGCCATTCAGCCCCACTAGATCAGCCTGGTTTTCGTGCTCCACGCTGGTCTCCTTCTAGGGCCTGATTTTACCAAAACTTCGCGCCCGTTTTCGGGCACGAAATCGCGGTAAAGTTGGGCGTCGGGCCTTTAACGCAATCTGCATCTGAATCCGAGCAGATTGCGGCTTTACCGACATCCGATTCGGGCATAGGTCCAGACACAGCCATCTCTCCCGCTCTCGTGCCCCTGTGAGGAAGAGTAATCTGTGGCTGGTAGTGTACCAGTGATGGTGTTTCCCTTTACAGGCCCAGCTTGGTCCTTCTCCAGTCTCTCCTCTTGGACTTGTACTGATCTTGCAGCCGGTTTTCATGTGGATCCACTGTGGAATCGGCCGGTTCTGCTTCATCTTCTTAGCGAGGAATCGCTTCATCCTGAAGGTTTTGTGGGATGGCATGGCCGCACGTCCACTCCGGCAGGAGGGATCGGCTGCAGACTGGCAGCGGAACCTCCCCGACCAGAAGATGAGACGTCACATCCCCTCTCCTCCCCGCCCCCCCCGCCGCCACCCCCCCAGGGGATGATCGGTCACACACCGCCCCCCAGAGGATGAGACGTCACATTCCCCTCCCTTCCCCTCCCCCGGGGATGATCAGTCACAACCCCTCCCCTCCCACACGTTGTGGTTCCTCTGCTCTTATGCTGGTCACCGCGACCACTCTATGTGATAGTGAGATCCCCTCGTTCTCACCACAATCTTTGGATAAAACATTTCTCCTGAAGTGGATTTATTGAATCATTTCAGACTTGACTATCACTTTTATATTTTAAATTAAATGTGGGCAGCACGGTAGCACAGTGGTCAGCATTGCTGCCTCACAGCGCCAGGGACCCGGGTTCGATTCCCGGCTTGGGTCACTGTCTGTGTGGAGTTTGCACGTTCTCCTCGTGTCTGCGTGGGTTTCCTCCGAGTACTCCGGTTTCCTCCCACAGTCCAAAAGATGTGCTGGTTAGGTGCGTTGGCCATGCTAAATTCTCCCTCAGTGTACCCGAACAGGTGCCGGAGTGTGGTGACTAGGGGATTTTCACAGTAACTTCATTGCAGTGTTAATGTAAGCCTACTTGTGACACTAATAAATAGAGTTTAAACAACGTGGTTGACTCTTAATGTCCTCAGGGATGGGTAATAAAAGCTGGCCCAGCCAGCGATGTCCGCATCCAATGAATAATGAAAAGGGGTGCATCTTGAGATTTGAACTCTTCCTTTGGTTTACAAAGAAACCCCCCCTGGGCTCCCCAACATCCCTGCCAGAGCCAACCTGAGTGCCCTTGTTCACATTCACATCACTGACATGTAAAAGATTCTAAATCGAAGGGGATACAATCGGCCTCCATGGGTAAATGTGCCACGGAGAGTATTCCATGTCACCAGCTGTGTAGAACAAACTGATATTACCCAGCATGTTAACAAGGTTCCTTACTCCTGATAGGCTCAGGTGGAGAACTGTTTCTGGAATCCTTAATCTCCGCAGAGATGCTGCTGGAAGGAATGGTTAACACTCGGTCCGGTTACGGTTCTCATTGGGAACAGTTTCTCACGCTCATCGTCAAGGCATGAAGAATAGTTACACACAGAAGACTTCGGATACTCATGAAACCAACACCAGTGCAATAAGTCCTCGGAGGCAGAAGTCCCTTCACCAAAATCCCTTTATTTACAAGTCAGACAACAGCATACAGAGTGCTTTCAGTTAGTAGTCTACACTCGGAGTCCCAGAGGAACTGACACGCCTGGTTAAATACAAAGCAAGAGGCTCCCTGATTGGCCCATCAATTGGCCCTTAATCAGGGAGTTCATATTCTAACAGGCCCACCTCAGTTGCCTGATTAAAGTCATTACACTCAGTTACAGAGGTGTCAAAGAAAGAGAAACCTCTATTTATATAACCCCATTCCTCCCATCAGGACATCCCATAATGCCTTACAACCAATGGAGTATTCTTTGGAAATGTAGTCACTGTTGCAATGTAGGAAATTTTCAATGTCAATTAGCTCACAGCAAGCTCTCACACACAGCACTGAGGCAGTAACGATCATCTGTCTTTTGGACAAAAACAGAAAGTGCTGCAGAAACTCAGCTGGTCTGACAGCATCTGTGGAAAGAGAGAATAGAGCCAACGTTTCGAGTCTGGATGACCCCTCGTCAGAGCTGAGAGCAAAGAGAATCAGATTCCAGCATCCGCAGTATTTTGCCTTTATCTGTTTTTGGGATGTTGATTGAGGGATAATTGAACAGCTCACTAGGGATAACTCGCCTTTGAAATAGTTCCATCCCACCCGTGAGGCTCAACTGAGACAGTGCCTCTGACAGTGCTGCACTGTCCCTTAGTACTGCACTGGAGTGTCAGCCTTTATTATTGTGCTCAGGTCTCTGGAGCGGGATTTGACGAAGAAGGAGCAGCGCTCCGAAAGCTAGTGGCGTTTGCTACCAAATAAACCTGTTGGACTTTAACCTGGTGTTGTTAGACTCCTTACCGCGGGATTTGAACCCAGAGCCTTCTGACTCAGAGGGGAGTGTGCAACCGGAAAGTGGAGGATTGGGCTGTATCCCATGGCAAAAGGAATTGAGGGGATGGGAGAGTTGAGAGAACATAGCCCCTGTGCTCGCATTGAGATTGCTGCTCCATGAAATATGTTTACTTGCAGAGTTTCTGCTGTCAGTGAGTGAATAATTGTGTCTTAAGAAGCAAATTGTGTATCTGCCAGGAACACAGAAAGTGCATTGTGGTGACATGTCACAGATTTACCATCAAAGGCAGTCTTGACTGTTGTAATTCACGTCTGAACAACACAGGAGTAGACAAGGAGGTGTTCGTGGAAAACAAAGCACTTTTCATCATCGCTGCTACGGGATAAAACGACAGGTGGTTGTCGAAAAAGGCCTCGAGTAATAATGGGAACACAACCACATAGAAAAATAGAGCACACCCTTCACTCATTATCACTAAAATCCAGCAGAGTTAAGTAACTCACAACAAAGGGAGCTGGGCGCAGAAGCCTTTCTCACTCAACTAACATTTCACCAAATTGATTTTTATTCAACAAGCTCGCTGGTGTTTTTGAGGCAAACTCACCCCTTATCAAATAGCAGGCTGGTGTCGCACTCCATTACATAATTCCTTTCTTTACAGCTTTTAATGCTCCTTAGGGAAGGGTGGGATTGTGGGAGTCTCCAGCCCATCTGTTCAAACGAGCTCAAATCCACACACATGAATTAGACGCAAGTTAAGGCAGGACATTAGGATATTAAATTATTTTGAGAAGGGAGGGTTTAGTGGTTACAGAACTATAAGCCCAAAGATCTTATTCCAAGGGTGTCAGCTCAGAGCCTAGAGTGGAAACTCTGGTGCGGTACTGAGGGAGTGCTACATTCCCAGAGACGTCACTCTACAGGTGAAGTATCCAACTAAGGCTTGCTCTGCGGCCTATTCCTGTGGTTAGGTAGCCAGTAATCCCAATAAAGAACAGGAGGCCCTGCTGATAACCTGGCCAATATTCTTTCCGCATTAACACTAATAATACTGATTATCCATCTCATTGTTGTGATTGCGCTGGACACAAAATGGCTGCTGGAATGCCTACATTCCATTGGTTGTTGCAGTTCTCAGTAAATCATTGCGTGATGCACTTTGCGACATTTCTGAGTGAGGTGATAATGCAAGTTAATCTTTGTTCTTAAGGTTAGCATTTTAAAATTGCCCTTTTTAAGAATCACCTTTATCTTCCTTTATTAACTGCAAATTCCACCATCTCATCGAAAGCACGTTCATGATAAATTATTTGTGCACTAACTATTTTGTGTTGGATGTCTGTCGGCTTCTCCCCTGGACTTCCACCCTCCGCTGGCCATGCAGCCGGAACAGTACTGAGGTTCCCCCATGTTCTATACTCTTGAAACTTGAGGCCCTTCAAAACTCTTCTGCCTCATTCTCCCCTCAGCCCTGTGCTCACTGGCCCACAATAGCTCCCGCTTGAAGTCATGGAATCCCTACAGTGCAGAAGGAGGCCATTCGGCCCATTGAGTCTGCACTGACCACAACCCCACCCAGGCCCTATCCCCGTAACCCCATGTATTTACCCTGCCGATCCCCCTGACACTAAGGGTCAATTTAGCATGGCCAATGCACCTAACCCGCACATCTACATTCTGCACTCTCTCATTTCTTTCTCTATGAACGGTATGCTTTGTCGGTATAGTGCGCAAGAAACAATACTTTTCACTGTATGTTAATACATGTGACAATAATAAATCAAATCAATCAAAGCAAAAATCAAATCATCTTTGGAGTGTGGGAGGAAACCGGAGCACCCGGAGGAAACCCACACAGACCCGGGGAGAAGGTGCAAACTCCGCACAGGCAGTGATCCAAGGCTGGAATTGACCTCAGTTTTAAAATTGTTATCCTTGTTATCCTATCCCTCGAGGGCCTCATCTTCCTTTATCTCTGTAAGTTCCTCCAGCTCCACAACCCTCTGAGATATCTGTGCTCCTCTCAATCCAGCCTCTTCAGCATCCCTAGTTTCAAACGTTCCACCATTGGCAGTGAGGCCTTCAGTTGCCCCAAGCTCTGGAAGTCCCTCCCTACACCCTCTTTACAACCTCACTTTAGACTTTAAGACACTCATTAAAAAAACCCACCTCTTTGACCAAGCTTTCGGTCACCTGACCTAAGATGAGTTTATGTGTCTTGGTGTTGTACTTTCTTTTATAATATTCCAGTGGACCTTCTTCAGATGTTTTATTGTGTTAAGGTGCTATATGAACACAAGTCGTTGTTGTGACTCTTGGCCCCATTTGCCCGGGCCCTGGGGTAATCGTGGTTGGCTGGGCGGGGATGGGGGCCGGGGGGGTGGGGGGGGGGGGGGGGGGAGGGGGGGGGATCCTCACCACTGGGCTCAATGCTGAAAAGTGTCACCTGAAGCATTGTAACCAATCAGGAACCAGCTCCTTCTGCACTGATTTCTGGGATCATGCCAATTATATCCCAAGAATCACGGATCCACTCTCCCACTGTGTGGGGCATCGCTCATGACGGAACAGGGGCGCGGGGGACAATAAATCCATCTGTCCCTGCTCCATGCCAGAGAGTTTCAGGACAGAGAGGTAAATTTTGGTTAGTATAAACCCTAATGGCTGCCTCCCCCGTGACTGACTGAACAACAGACCCCGGCTTGTGGCAGTTTCTGATGTATAAATCCCTACAGTGCAGGAGGAGGCTATTCAACCCTGTGAGTCTGCACCAACAACAATCCCACTCAGGCCCTATCCTCATAATCCCACAATTTACCCTGTTAATCCCTCTGAAACTAAGGGGCAATTTAGCATGGCCAATCCACCTAACCCGCACATCTTTGGACTGTGGGGAGGAAACCAGAGAAAACCCACGCAGACACGGGGAGAATGTGCAGACTCCACACAGACAGTGACCCAAGACCAGAATCGAACATGGGTCCCTGGTGCTGTGAGGCAGCAGTGCTAACCCACTGTGCCACCGTGACGCCCACTGTCCAGTCCATGACTGTGATATTAAAGTGAAGTTATTGAGGAAGGTGGCCCTGTGATTACAGAACCCCTGCGGCTGATGGAGGTAAAAAAACTCAGCAAGATAATTTTCCTATTTGTGACAGGAATACCTGAGACACTAACATGGCTCTTACAAGAAGAATAAGGGTTGGAATCTGAGGTGTTTGTTGTCTACAGTGTCAAAGTCCACAGTGTCAAACCCAAACTTCTTGTTCATTCCTGTAATTCCAAATTAAGTGATTAAAGGTGGGGAGGGGGAGTTCAACTCAAACACTCCCTTCCCACAATGCCTCCCCCTCAATATCATCTCCCCAACCCATGTCTTCCAACGCTTTGAAAGACAAGGGTAGCAGGTTCATGGGAACGCTATCACCTCCAGATCACACACACTGGCGAGGTGATGGCCTAGTGGTATTATCGCTAGACTATTAATCTAGAAACTCAACTAATGTTCTGGGGACCCGGGTTCGAATCCCGCCACGGCAGATGGTGGAATTTGAATTCAATAAAAAATATCTGGAATTAAGAATCGACTGATGCCCATGAAACCATTGCCGATTGTCGGAAAAATCCATCTGTTTCACTAATGTCCTTTAAGGGAGGAAATCTGCCATCCTTACCCGGTCTGGCCTACATGTGGCTCCAGAGCCACAGCAATGTGGTTGACTCTCAACTGCCCTCCAAGGGCAACTAGGGATAGGCAATAAATACTGGCCCAGCCAGCGATGCCCATGTCCCATGAATGAATTAAAAAACCCATCCTGATGAGGATATGTATTGGCCAATCTTCCACAACCGCCAGGTGACAATCCTGGAGAAGCACCTTCACCAGATTGATATAGTGGTTCAAGAAATACAGCCTGTCACCACCTTCTAGGCGGCACTAAGGGATGGGAGAGAAATACTGGCTACTGATGCCCATGCCCAATGTGGAGTTTGCACATTCTCCTCGTGTCTGCGTGGGTTTCCTCCGGGTGCTCCGGTTTCCTCCCACAGTCCAAAATTGCCCCTTAGTGTCCTGAGATGTGTAGGTTAGAGGGATTAGCGGGTAAATATGTAGGGATATGGGGATAGGGCTTGGGTGGGATTGTGGTCGGTGCAGACTTGATGGGCCGAATGGCCTCCTTCTGCACTGTAGGGTTTCTATGATTCTATGATTCTATGATATCCCACTGATAAATAAAAGAAACATACACACTATTTGAGACGTAGTAACGATAATCCAAATAGTATCTGTGACCCAAAATCTTGGAGTTTTTGGGGGAGAGTGTTGCAGATTTTCTGCCGCTGTTGAAATTCTTGTTGGCTTCCAGCTTTAATGACTGAGTTCGAATGCTATGGTCAGCTCCACAGTAGCTCAGGCTGTGGTCCATTCCTTGCCACCTGGATCCTGTATACGGTGTGGGTTGCGCACAGAGCTGTAATATTCCAGTCTTGACTGGGCTCCGGGATTCCGTGAAATTTAGCCAACTCACTTTAAGGCTTGGACCCTTGTCCCAAACTCCATCAAAGTCCCAGCGACCGCCAAGGACGGAGCTCTCTCATTTTGCAGATCTCCATTTACACTGCGCTGGATATCAGGAGAAACACTAAATATAAAGAATAAGATGAATGATTTATAACAAAATACAACAAAGCAATGGCCGGAATTCTCCGGCCGTTCACGCCCCACCCCCAGTGAGAACGGACACTTTGGCGCTCAGCCAAAACTCCAATCACTGCAGCGGGACTGGAGAATCCCAGCTACGGGTGAGGTCAGAGAATCCGGCCCAATCAAATCCAAAGAAGGGCAAACTTCAGACGTATTCATGTAATAAGAATGATTAATTATTTATGTTTATAATTATATATATTTATAATTCAAGCCAATTTTTTCCCCTCAGGAGTTTGACAAATGCTGTTCAAATTGGGTCAAATGCTTCGTTGCAAAACCTCAGGCAAGTGGAAGCAGAGCTGACAGAGGTTATTTATTTACCTAATTAAGAAGCACCTTCGTTATGAGATAGTTCATGTTTAGCGACACTCGATGAGACCGGGCACTTCATAGAATCATAGAATTCCCACAGTAAAGAATTCAGATTCATCTGATCGAGTCTGCACCGACAACAATCCCACCCAGGCCCTATCCCCGTAACCCCACGTATTTACCCTACTAATCCCCCTCATTCTAAGGGGCAATTTACCACGGCCAATCCACAAGGACACAGACATACAGACACACACATACACACACACGCGCACACACACTCCAACAGATGGTGGGGGGAATCTCTGAGGCGTTGATCAGAAATCCCCACTTCACCCCAACCATATTTTCTGCCGTTCAGGGATTGCCTCTTTTCTGAAACACCTACACCTCCCTTCGAGTCATAGAGCCATAGAGGTTTACAGCATCGAAACAGGCCCTTCGGCCCAACTTGTCCATGCTGCCCTTCTTTTTTAAACCCCTAAGCTAATCTCAATTGCCCGCATTCGGCCCATATCTCTCTATTCCCATCATACCCATGTAACTGTCTAAATGCTTTTTAAAAGATAAAATTGTTCCCGCCTCTACTACTACCTCTGACAGCTTGTTCCAGACACTCACCACCCTCTGTGTGAAAAAATTGCCCCTCTGGACACTTTTGTATCTCTCCCCTCTCACCTTAAACCTATGTCCTCTAGTTTTAGACTCCCCTATCTTTGGGAAAAGATATTGACTATCTAGCTGATCTATGCCCCTCATTATTTTATAGACCTCTACAACATCACCCCACAGCCTTCTCTCCAGAGAAAAAAGTCCCAGTCTATCCAGCCTCCCCTTATAACTCAAACCATCAAGTCCCAGTAGCATCCTAGTAAATCTCTTTTGCACTCTTTCTAGTTTAATAATATCCTTTCTATAATCGGGTGGCCAGAATTGCACACAGTATTCCAAGTGTGGCCTTACCAATGTCTTTACAGCTTCAACAAGACATCCCAACTCCTGTATTCAATGTTCTGACCAATGAAACCAAGCATACTGAATGCCTTCTTCACCATTCTGTCCACCTGCGGCTCCATCTTCAAGGAACTATGAACATGTACCCCTAGATCTCTTTGTTCTGTAACTCTCCCTGCCATTCGTCAGCCCACTGGCCCAATTGATCAAGATCCCGTTGCAATCGGAGATAACTTTCTTTACTTCTTCACTTCTCACCTTTGCTGTGTTTGAGCCAAACAGCTCACAACAAGGGGTCTGCCAAGGGAACTTTCCAGTCGATATAACTCCAGGTTCCATTAAGAAACCAAGTAGTTTGGACTGACACTGGGGAGTTTCCATGTTGTGTGGGGCTTTGAACTTCATTCAAGGGTTCTCCTTGTGGACGCTGCAACAATACCTATTTATATAGCAGCTTTAATGTCATGAAATGTCCCAAGATGTTTCACAGGAATATTATAAAACAAAGTATGACACTGAGATACATAGAATCCCTACAGTGCAGAAGGAGGCTATTCAGCCCATCGGGTCTGCACAGTCCCACCCAGGTCCTATCCCATAACCCTATGCATTTGCCCTAGCTAATCCCCCTGACACTAAGAGTCAATTTACCCTGGCTAATCCACCTAACCTGCACATCTTTGGACTGTGGGAGGAAACCAGAGCACCCGGAGGAAACCCACGCAGACACGGGGAGAAGGTGCAGACTCCGCACAGACAGTGCCCCAAGCTGGGAATTGAACCCACGACCCTGGCACGGTGAGGCAGCAGTGCTAACCACTGTGCCACCCTGAGGCATTGGGTTTCCCAAGGTCATTACAAATGTGCCGTTAACTCACTCACTTCCCATGTTCTCTCTTTATACGATTGTCACTAGCTATTGAAGCTATGTATGGTTTTGCTCATTCCTTTGGGTTTCACTGTCTGAATCTTTGAATAGCCTGACCTTGGCAACACAGAGTGTAAACCTCTGTAGTTTCTTTGTCATTTTGTGTGAGACATAATTGCCATTACACAATTTAAGTCATTGCATGTGATGCATGTTGTCTGCTGACTTCATTTTTTTAAAAACTCCCTAATGGTCCCTCAGTGTCCTTTCATTTATCAGCCTGTCTGCACCTCTCCTGTTTCAGCAGAGGTTAAACACGGTTCTGAACCATGGCGTCACTTGGTCTGATTTCCAACACAAACGTCAAGTTCAAAACAAAGAACAATATTAAAAATGTTTTGGAATGTTTTCCCGATCCAAATGTGTGCCAGTCAGTCTGCAGACATCACAGTGGTAATGGTAACAAAAGTTAAACAGACTTGCAACATAACAACCAGTTCAAAAATGAATTTCCCCTCTCTCTACGTCTGGGCGATATTCAGCCGCCTGTGCTTCAGGGCACTATAATGTACCTATATTTCACAAATAATTCAATTGACAACCAAACACTGCTGTCCTCACCTATTCGAGTGCTAATCTTGTCGGTGAGAGTCCTAATGCAGGCATACTGGGCGGCACGGTGGCACAGTGGTTAGCACTGCTGCCTCACAGTGTCAGTGACCCGCGCTCCATTCCCGGCTTGGGTCACTGTCTGTGCGGAGTCTGCGCGTTCTCCCCGTGTCTGCGTGGGTTTCCTCCGGGTGCTCTGGTTTCCTCCCACAGTCTGAAAGATATGCTGGTTAGGGGCATTGGCCGTGCTAAATTCTCCCTCAGTGTACCCGAGTGTGGCGACGAGGAGATTTTCACAGTAACTTCATTGCAGTGTTAATGTAAGCCTACTTGTGACTAATAAATAAACTTTTTAAAAAAACTTTGCTAAACTTTGCTAACTTTGCCTTTCTCCCCCAACCAAAGTGTTAATGGAAATGGCCTTGATGAATACTTACAACAGAGACATTTTGTGATATTTCGGAAGAGAAACCAAGTGGATTGAATGAAAGACTTGTTTTGTATGTCATGTTTCCAGCCAATGAAGTTCTTTTTGGAAGTCTGGTCAATGTTATAATGCAGCAAAAATATAGAATGCAACTGCGAGAGTAGAAATGCCTGCTGTACGTAGCAAATATATTACAAAGATCATTTCTTCATCAAAGCACATCTATTTCCTTTGACACGCCCTTATTAAGTTATTGTAGGAGACACCATATTATCAACATCTGACTGACACAGATAACGTTCTACATATATCTGATGACAGGGTGTCATTGTCAGTTTGGACTAAATTTTTATCATTTATTGCCCATCCCTGTGGGCATTTAAGAGTCAACCACATACCTGTGGGTAGGCCAAAGTGGGTAAGGACATCAAGATTTCCTTCCCTAAAGGACATTAATGAACCAGATGGGTTTTTACAACAATTGACAATAATTTCATGGTCATTATTAGACTTTTTAATTCCAGGTTTTTATTGAATTCACATTTTACCATCTGCTGTGGGGGGGATTCGAACCCAGGTCCCCAGAGCATTACCCTTAGTCTTTGGATTACTAGTCTAATGACCATACCACTACGCCATTGCCTCCCCTAACCAATTAGTTCCAGCACCAGCGACCTTTTGTACAGACTAGAAATGGAATCTGAAATCTCTGGAGTATGTGGTTTAGATGTATATTAGGCAGAGAAACATAGAAACTAGAAGCAAGAGGAGGCCATTCGGCCCCTTGGGCCTGCCCTGCCATTCGCCTTGATTATGGCTGATCATCAAATTCAATATCCTGATTCCCTCCTTCCTTCCATATCCCCCTTGATCCCTTTAGCCCCAAGAGCTATATCTAATTTCTTCTTGAAATCAGACAATGTTTTGGCCTCAACCACATTCTGTGGTAGTGAATTCCACACATTCACCACCCTCTGGGTGAAGAAATTTCTCCTCACCTCAGTTCTAAAAGATTTACCCCTTATCCTCAAACTATGACCCCTAGTTCTGGACTCTTTATTGTCTTTATTCACTGTACCATTAAGGGTGCTGCAAAATATAACAGCCACTTCCCAGGGATCCTAGATCCAGGGATGAAGGACTTAAATTCCATGGATTGGAGAAACTGGGGTAGATCTCCCTGGAGCACCACCTTAAACATTCCCTCCCTTCACCAAAAAACTACAAAAAACCACAAAGGGTTGTGAATGTAGACCAAACCGCCACGCAAACCAGCCTCCCATCTATTGACTCCATCTACACTTCCCACTGTCTCGACAAAGCAGCCAGCATAATTAAGGACCCCACGCACCCCAGGCATTCTCTCTTCCACCCTCTTCAGTTGGGAAAAAGATACAAAAGTCTGAGGTAATGTACCAACCGACTCAAGAAAGCTTTTTCCCTGCTGCTGTCAGACTTTTGAATGGACCTATCTCACATTAAGCTGATCTTTCTCTACACCCTAGCTGTGATTGTAATAGTATATACTGCACCCTCTCCTTTCCTTCTCCCCTATGTACTCTATGAACAATATGCTTTTGTCTGTCTAGTAGTGGACTCGTCAACATTAAGAGCATTCAAATGGTTATTGGATAAACATATGGATGATATTGGAATAGTGTAGATTAGAGGGGCTTTAGATTGGTACCACTGGTCGGCGCAACATCGAGGGCCGAAGGGCCTGTACTGCGCTGTAATGTTCTATGTTCTAGTACGCAAGAAACAATACTTTTCGCTCTATCCCAACACGTGAGGTTAATAAATCAAATCAAATGTGCAGCAGTGTGTACCATCTACAAGATGCACTATAACTCATCAAGCACTCTTTGAAAGATCCTCCCAAACTTCCAACCTCTATCACCCAGGAGAAGAGGACAGCAGACATGTGGAGCCATATCCTAAAGAGGGGCATTATTTCAGAGAAAGATATGACTTGGTTCATGTTTCACAAATGAGCACATCTCACCTCCTCAAATGGATGGAAATGTGAAAGTTATTCCAAGCACAGACGTATTATGTAACAGCAGTGAAGACTAACTGACTGTAACTGAGGAATGTGCAAATCCTTGGCGTGTGCAGCCGATATATTGCAAAGACCACTGGGACATATCCAAAGTACGTATCTTTTTAGAAACAGATTTATTACGCCAGAAATCTGTCCTGTTTGTCTTGTATGAGGGTCCTTCAGACCACGTTTGAAGTAACTTTCTGAAATTGCAGGTTCCAATGTCAATTGTTCTTATTAATGGACGGCCAATAATTGCTGGAGCTGAGATTATCTGCAATTTATCGATCTGTTCATGTGAATACAAATTACCCCGTCAAAAACAAATAGGGTAGGGAGTGCAAATATTAATGATAGCGGGACCTGGGGTGTAGAGGCGCATTAGTCATTGAAGGTGGCAGGACAGGTAGAAAGCATGGTTTATAAAGCAGACAGTATCCTGAGCTTTGTAATGGGGTCATAGTATTGTTAAACATATATATATATATGTCCTCCCCACTCCCTGCTTGCCTGGATGGGTGCAGCTCCAACAACACTCAAGAAGCTTGACACCATCCAGGACAAAGCAGCCCCGCTTGATTGGCACCACATCTACAAACACCCACTCCCTCCACCACCGACGCTCAGTAGCAGCAGTGTGTACTATCTACAAGATGCGCTGCAGCAATTCACCAAAGATCCTTAGACAGCACCTTCCAAACCGAGGACCACTTCCATCTAGAAGGACAAGGGCAGCAGATACCTGGGAACACCACCATCTGCAAGTTCCCCTCTAAGTCACTCACCATCCTGACTTGGAAAGATATTGTCATTCCTTCTTAGTCGTTGGGTCAAAATCCTGGAATTCCCTCCCTAACGGCATTGTGGGTCAACCCACAGAACATGGACTGCAGCGATTCAAGAAGGCAGCTCACCACCACCTTCTCAAGGGCAACTAGGGATGGGCAATAAATGCTGGCCAGCCAGCGACGCCCATGTCCCATGAATGAATAAAAAATGAATTTTAAAAAACAGCTTTGGTCTCAACTGAGGTATTGCATTCAGTTCTGGGCACCACACCTCAAGAAGGATGTGAAGGCATTAGAAAGGGTGCAGAAAAGATTCAAGAGAATTGTTCCAGGGATGAGGAAATTCAATAATGTTGGTAGATTGGCGAAATTGGGACTATTTTCCTTGGAGAAGGTTGAGAGGAGATTTGATAAGAAGCATTGAAAATCATGAGGGGTCGGGACAGGATAGATAGGGAAAAACTCTTCATACAGATGGAAGGATGGAGAATGAGAGGGCAAAGGGGGCGGAACGGTGGCACAATGGTTAGCACTGCTGCCTCACAGCACCAGGGACCCAGGTTTAATTCCAGCCTTGGGCCACTGTCTGTGTGGACTTCATGATGTGGCGATGCCGGCGTTGGATCTCCACATCATGACTACCATCGACACCGCAAACTGCCGGCTCCAAGTGGAGAGGATCTCCAAGAAGATGAAGGGGCAGCGTTCCGAAAGCTAGTGGCTTTTGCTCCCAAATAAACCTGTTGGACTTTAACCTGGTATTGTGAGACTTCTTAGTGTGGAGTTTGCACATTCCCCCGTGTCTGCGTGGGTTTCCTCTGGGTGCTCCAGTTTCCTCCCACACTCCAAAAATGTGCGAGTTAGGTGGATTGGCCATGATAAATTGTCCCTAGTGTCAGGGGGATTAGCAGGGTAAATGCATGGGGCTGCGGGGATAGGACCTGGGTGGGATTGTGGTCGTTACAGCCTGGATGGGCCGAATGGTCTCTTTCTATACTGTAAGGATTCTATGAGATTCTATTCTATGAAAGATTTCAGGTTCATTGGTGAAAGAAATGGGGACATGAGGAAAACATTGTTCAGACAGCGAGTGGTTAAGATCTGGAATACACTCCCTGAGTGTGTGGTGAAGGCAGGTTCAATTGAAGTATCCAAGAAAATGAGATTATCTGAAAAAGAAGAGTGTGCAGGTTACAGGGAAAAGGTGAATTGCTCCTTTGAAGAGCTGGCGCAGTCACGATTGGCTGAATGGCCTCCTTCTGTGATGTAACAATTCTGTGAAATTATAGACATCACTGAGCAATTCATACCCACCTCTTCTTCTTTGAAGGAATTTATTAGATTCAGTTCTGAGACATTGGTTATCATTCCCACCATGGCAGCTGGTGGAATTTGAATTCAATAAAAGATATCTGGAATTAAGAATCTACTGATGACCATGAAACCATTGTCGATTGCCAGAAAAACCCATCTGGTTCACTAATGTCCTTTAGGGAAGGAAATCTGTCGTCCTTACCTGGTCTGGCCCACATGTGACTCCAGAGCCACAGCAACGTGGTTGACTCTCACCTGCCCTCTGAAATGGCCGAGCAAAGCCACTCAGTTCAAGGGCAACTAGGGATGGGCAATAAATGCTGGTCCAGCCAGCGATGCCCACATCCCACAAATGAATAAACAAAACCTCATGACTGAAAGTGCAGCAACCGCCCCTGATAAAAACGCAGTGATTTCTCTGACAGAGACAAGTGGAGGATTACAAATAATTAACTCCTGTCACTTACTACCTGCAGTCTGCAACCACGATTGTTGGGTGAATTGACCAATCATTTCCATTCTGGCTGGGAATTCTAGTATCACTATACACAGCCTCTGTATTTGGTTAACTTCGCACAGGTTGGAAATTGAAGCAGATGACGTATCCAGCCCAGGTTAGGAACTGAAAGAATCCTCTGCTTTGTCAGAGGCACTGGGGCTGAAAATGAGAACTTGAAGGGAAACTCCAGCCCTGCCCGGAATCATTCGCACTTCTCAAATTGCTTACTCAAAAGTGGCAAAACCTCATCTCACAATTCCACCCGGAGACCCTCCAATTGTCATTTGGACTTTTCAAATAACACCGTTACTTTCAGTTTTAAAATGCTGCTGTAATTGGTGCTCGGTTGAAAATCTGTGTCACCTGTTTGAGGATTGAATTGGTAGAGGATTGAAAAGCTACGTCTAATCCGGGGCGGCACGGCAGCACAGTGGTTAGCACTGCTGCCTCACAGTGCTAGGGACCCGGGTTCGATTCCCGGCTTGGGTCACTGTGCGGAGTCTGCACGTTCTCCCCGTGTCTGTGTGGGTTTCCTCCGGGTGCTCCGGTTTTCTCCCACAATTCGAAGGTGTGCGGGTTAGGTACATTGGCCATGCTAAATTGCCCCTTAGTGGCCTGGCATAGGTTAGAGGGATTAGTGGGGTAAATGTGTGAGGTTATAGGGATAAGGGTGGGATTGTTGTCAATGCGGACTCGATGGGCCAAACAGCCTCCTTCTGCACTGTAGGGTTTCTATGATTTCTTAATTTCTATCTAGTCTCAGCCCAGGACTTAGCCTCCTCCCTGTACTGTACCAATCTGCTATTAATTTTGGAGCAGTATTGATGAAGCGTGCTATGAAAGACTTGACAATCATTGACACAGATCTTGGGTTTAGTGGTCTAAGGCTGTTAAAAAAATCTATCTGTGTACTCAGAAAGAATGCCTATGGCACTGATTGTAAATTCTAAATATGCAAAATTGTGTTACAAATCAGGTTTCTCCAAAATTAGAAACATAGAAACTAGAAGCAGGAGGAGGCCATTCGGCCCTTCGAGCCTGCTCCGCCATTCATCTTGATCATCAAATTCAATATCCTGATCCCCGCTTCCCCCATATCCCTTGGTTCCTTTAGCCCCAAAGAGCTATATCTAATTTTTTTCTTGAAATCACACAATGTTTTGGCCTCAACTACATTCTGTGGTGGTGAATTCCACACATTCACCACCCTCTGGATGGGGCGGCACGGTAGCAGTGGTTAGCACTGCTGCTTCACAGCTCCAGGGACCTGGGTTTCGATTCCCGGCTTGGGTCACTGTCTGTGTGGAGTTTGCACATTCTCCTCGTATCTGCGTGGGTTTCCTCCGGGTGCTCCGGTTTCCTCCCACAGTCCAAAGATGTGCGGGTTAGGTTGATTAGCCATGCTAAAATTGCCCTTAGTGTCCTGGGATGCGTAGGTTAGAGGGATTAGTTGGTAAATATGTAGGGATATGGGTGTAGGGCCTGGGTGGGGTTGTGGTCGGTGCAGACTCGATGGGCTGAATGGCCTCTTTCTGTGCTGTAGTGTTTCTAAGATTTCTAAGAAATTCCTCCTCACCTCAGTTCCAAAAGATTTACCCCTTATCCTCAAACTATGACCCCTAGTTCTGGACTCCCCCACCATTGGGAACATACTAAAATTAAACTGCAAGATTGCAACATTTTAATTCCATTGCCTCGAAGTTGGGGGAGAGAAAATCAGTTCACTTTTCACATCCTGATTGTTATCTGGTGACTCCTGCTGAAAGAGGCAAGCGTAAGGACATGTCATCCACAGGGTCTCTCTATCTAGATTCACTGATGAAGGATAGCAGGAGGCTGATTAGTTCAGAAGTGAAAACTGGCAAAAGCAAACATTTCCGCTTTCTAGCCAAAAAGCATTTCCAAGGAGTGAAGTGCTACGTTGGGAGAATGTTTTACAGGGACTTCCTTCTTTTCTCATTCCTAGTACGGAAGTCACAGATCAAGACTCATCATTTGGGGAAATCCCAAATATCTATTTTAGCGCGACCCATTTTGCGAAATGCTATGCCTGCGCCTTTTGAAATGTTTCTCTAGTTGCTGTATCTTACATCAGTGCCATCAAACCTTGCAGTAACCTCAATTTGGGAGAAGTTGAATCATTTGGGAGCAACCTGATTTGTAATACTATTTTGCATATTTAGAATTTACAAATCAGTGCCATAGACATCCTGAGTACACAGGTAGGTTTTTTTGATTTTGATTTGGTTTATTATCACATGTATTGGTATACAGTGAAAAGTATTGTTTCTTGCGCCCTATACAGACAAAGCATACCGTTCATAGAGAAGGAAACGAGAGAGTGCAGAATGTAGTGTTAGTCATAGCTAGGGTGTAGAGAAAGATCAACTTAATGCGAGGTAGGTCCATTCAAAAGTCTGATGGCAGCAGGAAAGAAGCTTTCTGGAGTCGGTTGGTACATTATCTCAGACTTTTGCACCTTTTTCCCCGCCGGAAGAAGGTGGAAGAGAGTATGTCTGGTGTGTGTGGGGTTCTTAATTATGCTGGCTGCTTTGCCAAGGCAGCGGGAAGTGTGGATAGTCAATAGATGGGAGGCTGGTTTGCGTGATGGATTGGGCTACATTCATGACCTTTTGTAGTTCCTTGCGGTCTTGGGTAGAGCAGGAACCATATCAAGTTGTGAAACAACCAGAAAGAATGCTTTCTATGGTGCATCTGTAAAGGTTGGTGAGAGTCGTAGCTGACATGTCAAACTTCCTTAGACTTCCGAGAAAGTAGAGACGTTGGTGGACTTTCTTAACTATAGTGTTGGCATTGTTGAGGGGGCGGGTGGAGGAGGAGAGAGCAGGGCAGGTTGTTGGTGATCTGGATGCCTAAAAACTTGAAGCTTTCAACCATTTCTACTTCGTCCCCGTTGATGTAGACAGGGGCATGTTCTCCACTATGCTTCCTGAAGTCGATGACAATCTCCTTTGTTTTGTTGACATTGAGGGAGAGATTATTGTTTTAACTACGTTAGACCACTAAACCCAAGATCTGTGTCAATGATTGTCAGGTCTTTCATAGCACGCTTCATCAATATTGCTCCAAAATTAGTCTGCTCCTCCCAGAACTTGCAGTTACCACAATTGTATTTCAGTACTTTGGCCAGCTAGGTTACCTGCCGAATATTGGGCACCAGCTTTCACAAGAGAGCTTATATCACTCGGTTTAACTCCTGAGGCATTGGAAATGGGGAGTCAAGGGCAAGTGTATCGGTTCTTGATTCGAAGGATAATTGGATCAGGGTACATGGATATAATTCAGTCCGCATTTTAAAATCACACTTTGTGTTTCCATTTTAAACGATAACTTCCCATGTCCATTGTTATAATGGAAACCAAGTAAACTTACATTGTAATTTCTCACCTAGCACTGGCTGCAGGAGGACAGTACAATGAAACATGTTTATATGATTAGTTTCCATTTCTAGCACAAATGTGGACATTGAAATTTCTAAAGTGTAAATGTAAGATTTGCATTCTAAGGATTGTTTATGTTTCAAAGTTTGATGTGAAAGTGATTGAAGCAAGGAGTCCATTTAAGTTTCATTCTTGCTTCATAGGTCTTGGTTCAATGATGCGAGATTTTAAAAGAATCAAAAGTTTAAAGTAAAGTTTATTTATTAGTCACAAGTAAGCTTACATTAACACTGCAAAAATCCCCTAGTTGCCACACTGCGGCACCTGTTCGGGTACACGGAGGGAGAATTTAGCATGGCCAATGCACCTAACCAGCACATCTTTGGACTGTGGAAGGAAACCGGAGAACCGGAGGAAAGCCACGCAGATGCTGGGAGAACGTGCAGAGTCCAGACAGACAGTGACCCAAGCCGGGAATTGGACCCAGCGCTGTGAGGCAGCAGTGCGAACAACTGTGCCACCCCTATGATCAAAATCATTCAAGAGAAAAAATACCATAAGCCATCTTTCTTAGGATAAGATATTCCAGTCAATCTCAATATAATGTGTAGTTATATGGCATTTTTAATGTGATGAAACACCCAAAGGCATTTCACAGGAGCATTATATGGGTGGCACAGTAGTTAACACTGCTGCTTCACAGTGCCAGGGATCCAGGTTTGATTCTAGCCTTGGGTCACTGTCTGTGTGGAGCTTGCATGTTCCCCCCGTGTCTGTGTGGGTTTCCTCCGGGTGCTCTGGTTTCCTCCCACGCTCCAAAGATGTACGGGTTCAGTTGATCGCCCGTGCAAAATTGCCCCTTAGTGTTAGGTTGTCTAGCTAGGGTAAATACTTGGGATTAAGGGGATAAGGCCTAGGTAGGATTGATGTTGGTGCAGGCTTGATGGGCTGAATGGCCTCTGACTGCACTGTAGGGATTCTACGCTTCTAAAACAAAATTTGACATTGAGAGACAGATATTAGGATGGGTGACCAAAAGCTTGGATAAAATGGTGGTTGCAAGGCAGCATCTTAAAGGAAGAAAGAGAGGCAGAGAGATTTAGGGAGGGAATTCCAGAGTTTAGGGCACTGGCAGCTGAAGGCACGACTACCAAGGGTAGAGTGATTAAAATTGAGTATGTTCATGGAGTACATAGTTAGGTTGGTGCAGCTATTTCAGTCCAAAGATATGAGGGTTAGGTGGATTGGCCATGCTAAATTGCCCCTTAGTGTCAGGGGGACTAACTAGGGTAAGTGCATGGGGTTATGGGGATAGGGCCTGGGTGGGATTGTGGTCGGTGCAGACTCGATGGGCCAAATGGCCTCCTTTTGCACTGTAGGATTCTATTTCAGCAGGGCTGGAGGAGATTATAGAGCTGGGGGGGTCGGGGCGGGGGGTCAAGGCCATGAAGGGACTTGAAAACGAGGAAGAGAATTTAAAAATTGAAGCATCGCTTAACTGACAGCCAATGAGCAAAGCAGTGATGGGTGAAAAGAACTTGGTGCGAGTTAGGACACAGGCTGAATTTTAGATGAGTTCAAGTTTACGGGGGGTAGAATGTGGGAGACTCATACGGAATAGTCAAGTCTTGAGGCAACAAAAGCATAGATAAGGGGTTTCCTGGCAGCTGAGATGAGGCAGGGATGAAGTTGGATGATGTTATGAAGATAGAAATAAGAAAAAAAACTTAGCGACAGCGCCAGTTGTGGACATACAAGTGAAGGTGTTTAAACTGGAACACTCAGAGATCTGGGAGATGCATATTTGACAAATCTTAACTTTATTTGTATTATAAAAATGACAAATAAGGGTCAACAGGTCATAGGACAACAGTGATTTTTTAAATTAACCCTCTACTCTCCATCTCCGACACAGCTCTCCCCCACCCCCCCAAACACACACAAAATTACAATGTACTTCAATAAAAACATTTTAGTTTTCCTTTGGAGTTACATTATCAGAAGATGCAACAACTGAACAGAAATAGTAAGATTCAAATATGCAAGTGAAGGGGGACAAGTCTCATTATGTCTGGAATACACCAGTCTCATTTCCTTACAGTAACATTGGAGTCTAGCAGCTCTGGTTCCCAGCCATTGCAGTGCAGAGGTCCTTGGGCATGGATGGCTGTGGCCTGTTCCAATGGGTTACTGAAGAGTGCAGTTTATAGGCAATTGCCTCAGAGTACAAACACAACTACATCTACAATTAATATTTAACTCAACTGCAGGGTGGAGCAGGTGGGGGTACGAGGCCAATAACTCCATCCTTGGTTCAAATCAAAACCTGGTGCTGTGAGACTTCTTACTGTGCAAATCCAACCAGACAGGACAGAAAAGGGGGCACACAGTGAGGTATAATTTCTTGTAAGCAAGTGCAAGTACAAAGTGAGGGAAACATAATTGGAAAGCAAAACCCAAGATCGTCTCACTCTTTCCTTTTGTTAAAAATAACTGAAATCAGCTTGATTAATTCCAAAGGTCGGATCTAAATTATTTTACACAACTAAGAAAAGGTTTTATGAACGTAATTCTCACAGAGCGCGAAGAATTTGCCCCATCGTTACTTTGAATAACACTTAATTTCACCTTCCGTGGGATCATTTGACAAAATCTCTTCCTGACTATCGCCCTCCTTAAAGGTAAATAAATAAAAGTCCAGTACACCGACCGATCCTCACTTCCACCTTATTCTTGCTTGATTCTTTCCAGCGGGTACTTCCACAGGAGGCATGGTGTTCCCCACAGTCCTTAATGTGTGAAACACCATGCGCCTATAACCTCTATATTTAACTTGCAATCCTGTTAATAACCAATTATATTTGTCACAACACAAACTGACATAGCAATTAAATAGTAATCGATTCCATATGCAACCACAGCTCTCAAGGAGAACGTTGAATCTTCTTTGATGCTTTGTACTTGTGTTCTCTAGTTCAAATGAAGTGATCTGCTTTTCTTCCTGTTACCCTGTCTTCCAGCAATTTAAAGACCCTGACAAGGACTCACACAAGAGACTGGCAGCACACACGGGGATATTGGGATGGCAAGTTATACAGCACAGTAACAACGGTGTGCAGACACAACACATGCCACAAGGTCATCAGTTTGCTGAAGTGTGTGGCACGCTGCCCTACTTTAGCAGGACTGGCTGTTCAAATCTCTCCATTTGCACCATGAGGAGATTCACTAGCCGGCAGGCAATCAGTAACCACAATATAAATAGCCGCCATGTCAGTGTAAATACCAGCCATCTACCAACTCCGACCCTCCAAATTAACTGGTGCAGTGCCCAATTTAATGCTATAACTAGGCTGAGCAGAAAAAAACAAGTTCAAATTGTATACAGACCAACCATACTGCCCAAGAGCAGAATTTAACAATTTTAATATAGCTTTATTCATGAATTAAGGATCACTGGTTAGACCACATTTAGATGTTTATCTGAAGGCTACAGGCCCAGCTTTGCAAAGGGGGCCTCAAACATATACAAGTATACTGGGTGGCACAGTGGTTAGCACTGCTGTCTCTCAACGCCAGGGACCCGGGTTCAATTCCGACCTCGGGTCACTGCCTGTGCGGAGTTTGCACGTTCTCCCTGTGTCTGCGTGGGTTTCCTCCCAGTTCAAAGATGTGCGGGTTAGGTGGATTGGCTACGTTCAATTGCCCCTCAGTGTCAGGGGATTAGCAGGCTAACGACATGGGGTTACGGAGAATGGGCCTGGGTGGAATGGTTGTCGGTACAGGCTCGATGGGCTGAATGGGATTCTATGATTCTAAGTAGAGGGCCTAACACATGCTATAGCCACATGCCCAAGACACCCTTCTGAGATACTGGATGGTTGCCCATTTTGTGCCTGAAATGTAGACACAGAGCCATTCAACCTCAAGACCATTGACATCTTGCGTAGCTCAGAGCTGGATATCACTGTTGGGGATTCGGGATATTGAAAATAGTATTACACTAAAACATTGAGAGAGAAATGATAGGACAGCTAGTAAATTAGAGGGCATTAGGTCTCATCTGTTAATATCTTAAAATGACCCTGTAACCATGTACTTAGATATACACCTAGTATTGTTACATCAAATGTGTCATGCACCAGCTTATTATTGCTGAGGGGAGTGGTAAGTTGCTGAATCTTCTGGTCTTACACTTATCTGGACAAATACAAGAATGCCAAATTTCAGATCATCACAATGATTTATACCACAGGAGGAAAGGGTGCTGATTGTTGGCAAGTCCACGCTGATTGGCTGAGGCATTTGAAATTTGGCATTCATGCATTTGTCCTGATGAGTGTAAGATGAAAATCAAAACACTGCATTTTTCAGCAATGTGCAAGTTCTGAACGACCCAGCAGCCATTAGCTTATTGCTAATTTTGCATAAAATCAAATGATCCTGATTGCGAGCACCCACCACTTCTGGAAAACAAGCTTGTGGAGACACTGAGCCAACTCCAGAGTTGGGGGTGGAAGCACATGGGCGTTACAAGTGGTGCTACCAGTTGGCATGCCAGTTGCCCCCAGCTCCATTCTGTTCCTGGGCCATTCGCGCAGAGATGGGATGGGGGAAATGCAGCATGGCTACCCACATGCATGCAGTAGGTGGCTTATCAAGGTAACTGACAATTGCTCAAGGCCAAGTAAAGGAGGCAGACTGGAATTGTCCAGCTGGCTTCCAGGTTCCAAAGGTGCCAGGGGTCAGTTTAACTGCCTGGAGCCAGCCTTCCAATAACAGAGACCAGGGGTACAAGGCTTCAGGCAGGTCTAGAGCCTGCCTGGATGCAGGGGCAGTGGGGGTCTCCCTAATGCAATGTCCTGCACACCCCCAGTCGTGGCCTGGCAGCAAAAGCCATGTTTTATTTTAGAAAGTGAGAGCAAGAATGGCTCCATTTGGAAGCACCCTCTCCCTTACTTACCTGCCCTGTAGCCTGTTGCCAATCAGGAATGCCTCCCATTGTCTGGCATTGGACAAGAACCTGCCCTCTGCCATTAATTGGCTGCCCTGGGGGGAAATCACTAATTCCCACACAGGGTGGCCTTCTGACCCCACTTCAGCCTGCTGACAGGATTCAGAACCCAGTAGCGTAAGATCCAGTTGCTGGGGGAGGAATGAATTAGGGTGGCACGGTGGTTGGCACTGCTGCCTCACAGGGCCAGGGACCCGGGTTCGATTCCCGGCTTCGGTCAAGGTCTGTGCAGAGTCTGCGCGTTCTCCCCGTGTTTGCACGAGTTTCCTCCGGTTCCCTCCCACAGTCCAAAGGTGTGCGGATTTGGTGGATTGGCCATGCTGAATTGCCCCTTAGTGTCAGGGGGACTAGCTAGGGTAAATGCATCGGGTTATGAATAGGGCTCGAGTGGGTTTATGGTTGGTGCAGACTCAATGAGCCAAATGGCCTCCTTCTGCACTGTAGGATTCTATGATTCTGTAGACTAAGCTGCCAGAGACTACTGCAACCTATAGTCAGGAAGAATGGCTAGTTGGGGAGTTACTGTAGGGCACGAGGTTGCAGGCACTTGATGAACTGTAGTTCCATGTGGGTCACTGACATTCGGAGAAGTTGGGTAAAAAAACAATAGAGGCGCTAATCTACCAGAAAGTCGCTGCTGCCTGACTGAACGTTTACAGAGATACAATGAAGACTGTGTTAAATTGCTTACTTTCACAGCCGAATGTATTGTTCTGTCTGAACCCATGGACAGCAGTTTCAGCTTAAGATCACAACTCCATGCTAGCCAGTTACTTTCCACAGATCTCTAATATCTACACAATTGAATGCAAAGTTAAATGTACATCAGTCCCATTTCCCATACATAACAATGATATAACACTGAGCTAACGTTGCTTTGAACTTGCTATTTGATGGGCCTTGGAGAAAGGCTTGGATTTTTCGCCATGTGGAAAATGTGGCTTCTGTTTGACACAAGTTGTTGATTCACGATGCATGTGAATTCATGTGTACGGATATCGGATAACTTACATAGTCCCCTCACTGATGGGGGGAATACAAGGACACAAGAAATAGGAGCAGGAGTTGACCACATGGCTCGTTGCGCCTGCTCCAACATTCAATATGATCACAGCTGATCTTGGGCTTCAACTCTACTTTTCTGCCCACTCCCCATATCCCCCGAATCCAAGGGGGCAAAAATCTGTGTAGCCCAACCTGAAATACGTTGAAAAATGGAGCGCCTACAACCTTCTGGGGTAGGGAATTCTAAAGATTCACAATCCTTTGGCTGAAGCAATTGCTCCTTATCTTAGTCCTAAATAATCGCCCCCCCCCCCCCCTTATCCTGAGATGGTTCCCCATGTTTCAGACTCCACGACCGGTGGGAGTAGTCGAGTCCTGAGCCTCTGGCAATGTTGGAAGCCTCTGGAAAGTGAGTAAGAGCAGCTTGAAAAGACCTGTCCTCTGATACAGCCTTGTTGAGCGAAGAAGTGGGCGACACAGTGGTTAGCACTGCTGCCTCAGAGCACCAGGGAGCCAGGTTCAATTCCCAGCTTGGGTTACTGTCCGTGTGGAGTTTGCACGTTCTCCCCGTGTCTATGTGGGTTTCCTCCAGGTGCTCCGGTTTCCTCCCAAAGATGTGCGGATTAGATGGATTGGCCATGCTAGATTGCCTCTTTGTGTCAGAGGGATTAGCAGGGTAAATACGTGGGGTTATGGGGATTGGGCATGGGTGAGGTTGTTGTTGGTGCAGGCTCGATGGGCCAAATGGGCTTCGTCAGCATTGTAGGGATTATATGATTCTATAAAGTGGAACTATTCTATTCCACAGTGGGACAGCAGAAACCAAGGACTCATTGTGCCGGGCATCAAAGGAAACACCCAATCTAATATCTATGCCACAGCTGAAATGCCTCTGCTGATTTTATTTTGTCTATAATGGCGCTGCTTTGCAGGTTTGTTTTTCCGACAGACTGATTGAACAAAGGAGCGATTGCAAAAAGGACCAAACCAAATACAAACAGTTCAGTCATGAAGGAGAAAACGAAAACGCTTTGAACATGGCGAGGTTTCAACGTATTTCCCAAGAAGAACAAACCAGAGGACCTTTGAACAAGGGGTCGCCTGGACTCGAAACGTCAGCTCTTTTCTCTCCTCACAGATGCTGCCAGACCTGCTGAGATTTTCCAGCACACTCTCTTTTGGTCAGAGGACCTCCCAACTTACTTAACCGTCAAAAAAGAGCAATCGTTAAACAGTACAATTTGATTTAGGTGTCAACTTAATCGCATCTCTAACTGAAATTAGGCAAAAAGGAGGGAGCAGGTGGGGGCTGAGGTGGACAAAAGATACATCATCTACTGTGCTGATCAGTAGATGCACAGAACATAGTCAGCCATATTATGAGTACTGGGTATGCCTCCCTCTGAATAAATCTGCCAGAGCTGCATCAGGATACAAGGCAAACCCAAGGTAATTCAAAGCTTCTCACAGCTTAGAAACGATGTATTTTACTGGAGTGATTTGCTTTCTATCAATGTAAATAGCTAGTTTGTTGAGGAACAGAATTCCTATTTTGTATTACTTTTGGGGAGAAGGATGTTACTCAATTTGAAAAACAAGCTTGGGCAGCCTTATAGCAGAGAACAGTGTTCCTGAGTCAGACTGCTCTGATTACTAAGTTCTTTGTTTTATTTGTCAGAGAGGGGGAAAAAAAATCAATACATTTCCTTAACTGCAACTCAAGTCAAGGACAGTAGTGCGCTGAGTACAGAATCTGCCTCGGTTTAACCATTTTAGAAGCACGCAGCTTCATAAAATATCTGTCACAACAGTGTAGACGCTATACCAGGCACCCCTGCTTTCAAACCAGCTGTCATACCAAAACACACACAAACATGCAATATTCACTCCATTTAGTGAGAGTTCAGGATATGGAGTCTACAACTAGGACAGTCAAAACAGTGGACATTTTGGACAGTTTTTTTTTTGGTGGTACATACAATGTAAAATATGAATAATTAAAAAACTGCACCCAGCCTTTCACTGGGTGGATATCGAGTAGCTGGCATCCAGGCCTTGCAAATGTAGCTAATGAAATGGATGCCTGTGTCCTCCCACGGCTGGTGAAACCACATTAGGGATGGGTTACTCAGCAACTGCATCCACACCAGTAACTTAGCTGTTCCGATCATTAAAACCACATCACTCCCTGATGATCTGCTTCCCCACTTGCCCCTGTTACTTAATTCGGGTTTGTAAACTGTGCTGCCTTTTGTCCACTGGTTTTTTGCAGCGAGCGTTTTCTCTTAGTAAATCGTTAGCCTGCGTGATCCATTTTCCTTCAGAAATGGAAAGGGGAAGGGATCACTGGCACTGAAAAATAAAACGCACACAAGCCTTTTGAATACATTTTGGTCATTGGCTAAGATCTTGCTTAAAAGATTTTCCTGCAAGCAGCTTACTTGCTGATACCATGAAAACAGGGTAACTAAAACTAGCTCCGGCAGGACTTACAACTTAAATTAATTTAACATTTCAAATTGTCTGTGTGCTGCGCATGGCGCAGTTTCCAGTCTGTTATGGTTTATTAATCTGCTGTAAAGGACGTGCAATGTTAATCAGCTCTCCACAGAGTCCACTGGCACGAACTGGAAAATGCTGCATGAGCTTCTATAGTGGGAGTGGATAAGTGATGCTTCAGTGCACAGCATGAGGGGCACAGACCAGTTTTAACCGTAAGCCACCCAAGCTGCATTGGTGCTGCAGGCCAGGGGCAGTCTATATGTATCTTAAAAAAAAATAAAACAAAGCAAACAGATGGAAATAAAACACAGAGGGACAGTGGATCCTTTCTGCCAATCAAAAGAAAAGTCCTTTTTTTTTTCCTCTGGTGGGTCGACCGTCCTGATGAACAACACTGGTCATCACAGACACACAGCTGTGATGCTGCAGCGCATGAGAAGACAAGCAACTCAGGAACACCCTGGGATCTTCACACGCAACGTCCATAAACTTGCTGCCTGCCCCCAAACCATCGGTAACTATTCCTCTTCATTGCCGCCTGTCCTCTGTTTCTTGTCTGGAGAAAGCCATCACAACGTCCTCTGCACCTGCGGGGTTTACAAAAAAAACGACAATGTGTTAGCAAGTGACGGCGGAGATACTCAGCTGAAACTGTTCAGATGATTGCAGACTCTAACTTCAGCTGTTAACAGAACAGCAAGCGAGCAGTTTGATAATGAAAGAACTCGGTCTACACTGCTGACAATCACGAGTTTGAATCAATGGCACTTTAATCTGCTAGCCAGACACGGAGTGGGATTTGTGTAAGGCCAGGTCACCGCAAAGGCTACATTTTTATGCAACAGAAGAAAATGGCAAAATGTCCTAGAATTAAAATCAAGCCACAAGTTTTTTGTATTTCACAATAGCTGTTAATTGAAATCACAACAATGACCAAGGCTCAAGACAGACCAGTACAGGGTCTCTCCCTTACATAAAGCTCAGTTCCACTCAATTCAAAATCAATCTACCTTTAATACGCTTTCCGACCAATTAAAGAGTAAACTCACTGATTTGATTTGTCACATGTATTAACATACAGTGAAAAGTATTGTTTCTTGCGCGCTATACAGACAAAGCATACCGTTCATAGAGAAGGAAACGAGAGAGTGCAGAATGTAGTGTTAAAGTCATAATCGGGTGTAGAGAAAGATCAACTTAGTGCGAGGTAGGTCCATTCAAAAGTCTGATGGCAGCAGCAGGGAAATCAGAGCACTGTTAGAGAGTTTAAAAGAGCTAGAATGAAGTTTTGGAAGCATAAAGCGAGAGTGAAAGATAGAATTAGAAGGTATGCTGGGCACAGCTTGCAAGAAGGCGCCACAATCCTGCGCCATCTTGCCAATTTAGAATTCCAAACACCGTCTCTCCAGTGTGTCTCTGCAACAAATCAAGCAGGAAGCTCATCACCACTTTCTCAAAGACATTTAGAGATGGGCAAGAATTGCTGGCCTTCCCTGCAATGTGCACCCCCTGTGAATGAGCTAAAAACCCATATTGGTGGATGGCTCCAGCTCAGTTCCTTCAACTTTGCTGATGGGTAGTTTGGGGCCTACGACATGGTTGTGACAAAGCTGCTTGGATTGAGCTGTGTTTAATTTGGCTTGTCCCTCTACAGCCTCACTGTTCAGGTACTTCATACGAGTGGATGGGAAGAGGTCGACACAGGCCCACCTCCAGCTCAGCTGGCAATTGCAGCCACTTGCAAATCCCTGGCGTCTATACTCGAGGAGACAGTCGGCTTGTTAAAGCATAAAAAAGCAGCACATGACTTTCAAAGAAAAAAACTGGCACTTTGAAGTGTAACCAAGCTGCGCTGGATTGAGACACAGAACAAGCAGGGAAGAAAGTGAAGATAAGATTCATTCCAGTCGAATGACTCGGAGCAAAGTCACCTGTTTTAAATGGGAACAGATCAGAATTTCTGGTCAATTTGGACCATTTATAAACAAGAGATAAGATGGTGGAGTGAAAGATGTTTTTCTTCTGTTTGTATGCAGAGCACGAGCTTGCTGCCGCAACAGGTCAAATGTTTCAGTCGCTGATTGGAGAGATTCCACATTCACTAAGCTCTGGAATCATCCACAACTTCACGATTGGTCGCAGTTTTGTACGCAATGAACGAAGAGGCAGCCATTGCCATCAAGCCAATGACCAAACAATAAATGGGAATCAGGGGACGTGACAGCTTGGGCCAAAGCCCTGGATTGTAATTAGGTTAATTATTGCCAAAGTAATGGCCTCCACCCCATGACCTCATTTTCTTCGAGGTTTTATATATAAAGAGCTCTTTGTTTGGATTAAAATATTTTGCTATGCTTGTCCTGGCAGGGCCAGTCCCTGCATGGCTCAGTCATTACCCGAAGTGTGGCTTAAATCCCAGCCTCGGGTCACTGCCTGGCGTTCCCAGCAATGCGCACCCCGTGAAATTCCAGGTCACTGACTGTGTGGAAGTTGCACATTCTCCCTGTGTCTGCGTGGGTTTCCTCCGGGTGTTCCGGTTTCCTCCCACACGTCAAAGATGTGCGGGTTAGGTTGATTGGCCATGCTAAATTAACTCCAGTGGTCAGGGGGATTAGCAGGATAAATATGAGGGGTTACGGGAATAGGACCTGGGTGGGACTGTGGTCAGTGCAGACTTGATGGGCCGAATGGCCTCCTTCTGCACTGCAGGGATTCTAAATTCTACTGTATCTGAATGCTGCATTTTGAATCAGCGCCAAGTCATGGCGACTTTTACCTGTGGATGTGACCCAAGGGTTGGGAAATGGAAGATGGCAACTGTGGTTTAGTTGGAAGCACTTTTGCCTGTGAGTCAGAAGATTCTGGGTTCCATTCCAGAGGCTGGATTGCAAAAATGCAGACTGGCATTCCAGCGCAGTACGGAGGGAGTAATGTTTGGGACGCTGTCTCTCAACTGAGGCCCCATCTGCTTTCTCAGCTGGATGTAAAAGATCCCATGCCATCATCTCAAATACGATCAGGGTTGTTGTTTCCAATGTCCAGACAAATATTCATCCCTCAATAAATATTACCAAAACAGATTACATGGTCATCATCACATTGCTGTTTGCAGGACTTTGCTGCGTGCAAATTGGTTGCTGCACTTTTTATGACCATGACTACATTTCAAAAGGTACTTAATTAACTGGGACATTTTGAGCTTGCGAAAGGTGCTACAGAGATGCAAGTTTTCTTTTTTTTCTAGCTTCACAAAGGGCATTAATATGAAAAATAGCTAGGCTTCTTAAAGTTTATTTATTAGTGTCACAAATAGGCTTACATTAACACTGCAATGAAATTACTGTAAAAATCCCCTAGTCGCCACACTCTGGCGCCTGTTCGGGTACACTGAGGGAGAATTTAGCATGGCCAACGCACCCAATCAGCACGTCTTTCAGACTGTGGGAGAAAACTAGAGCACCCGGTGAAACCCACGCAGACACGGGGAGAACGTGCAGACAGTGAGCAAAGCCGGGAATTGAACCTGGGTCCCTGGCGCTGTGAGGCAGCAGTGCTAACCACTGGGCCACCATGTCGCCCCAGCAAATGTATCACCGGTGAGGATGGGAGTATGGGCAAGCTGACAGCAGACACTTTTATAACCAAATGCCAAAGCTGGTGATGAGTTTGGAGATTTAACAACTGTACCTAAATACTGGAACATTATGGGCCCTCAGATTATTTTGATGCTTCAAAAAGAAAATTAACACCTCATCCACCTGCAGTTGAGGCCAGAAAAATATACAATGGATAAGAGAATAAAAGCAATAACACGCTGCACATCTTCAGCAGTTATAGATGTAATTATTCCTCTTCAAAATAAAAAAAATGAACAGATGTGTCCGCTTTGATGAACTGCAACAGAAACTGCATATCTTTCCCTGAATACTAACTACTCTCTTTCTTGTCTCACACACTCACTGCTTCAGACACGTAGACAAACGCAGACTTTTCAAAGAAAAATAAGGTTTAATAATATACCTCAACATCAAAAAGAACTGCCAACGTAACAAAAATACAGACAAAAGGTGCAAAATGCAGAACTGAATAGCCTAACCCCCTCCCTTGGGTACCTGTTGCAGCCATAACAATGTACATCAAACCACCCTGGGCCATTTCCTATGGGCGAAACTGCCTTTTAATCCCATATATGCTGCAACAGAAAGACAGAATACAGCGATATACCAAACACGATGGTTTAATTTGTCACAAGCACAAACAGATTTTCTGACCTACACAGGTCACCTGCTTGGGAATTTTTGGAGTTGGCAAGTTCGGCCCTGTGAACATGGCTAAACCTGGGACAAAAACAGAAAATGCTGGAAAATCTCCCTTAAGGGTCGCCCAGATTCGAAATGTTGGCTCTATTCTCTCCCCGCAGATGCTGTCAGACCTGCTGAGATCTTCCAGCATCTGCAGTATTTTGCTTTCATGGTTGAACCCGCACTCAACAGCGAAGCAGTCAAAATGAAGTCTGTGGAATAGTCTCCCCGGGCACACATTCTCACAGGCGCGTCGACCAGCACCTAGGTCTTTGCCAGCACTGAGAACTGCACTCAACCAGCACTGGGAATCTGTCCCACCAGTTCTCCCTCTCGTTTCCATGTCCCCCACTGAGTGCCTCCCAACAACAGCTGTTAACTGAAGGCTGATGATGTAGCAGCCAACAACAGCAGCAACCTGCACATATATAGTGTCTTTAGCACATTGGTTAGCACTGCTGCCTCACAGCGCAGGGACCTGGGTTCGATTCCCGGCTCGGGTCACTGTCTGTGCGGAGTCTGCACGTTCTCCCCTTGTCTGCGTGGGTTTCCTCCGGGTGCTCCGGTTTCCTCCCACAGTCCGAAAGACGTGCCGGTTAGGTGCATTGGCCATGCTAAATTCTCCCTCAGTGTACCCGAACAGGCACCAGTGTGGCGACTAGAGGATTTTCACAGTAACTTCATTGCAGTGTTAATGTAAGCCTACTTGTGACACTAAATAAACAAACTTTTAAAATGTCCCAAGGTGCTTAGTCAGTGCCAAAGACTTTATCCTACCTTCTCATGGAATGCTGGAGTTGGACTCCGAATCATGCAGTTTGATGTTTTCTTAAGATTATTTTTCTTTTGGACTTGTGATGCAGCCGACACAAAGTTCTGACGCTCTCTCTGGTCTTTATCTTAACGTTCTAGCACTTGAAGCTTATCAGAATCCTCTTTTATGACTATTTGCTGTGTGCAGCAAAGGGTGCAGGCACACAGTGAGGCATCAATTAGAATGAGAAGATGAGATGATAAATGATAAACCAGCGGTAAATAGGAGATCATTACGAGGAGCTCCAGCAGATAGGTGCAATTTAAAATGCCCCACAGAAGATAGTGAAATGTAATTAGCTCAGTAGTTTCACTCCATGTCTGAAGTAATCCTTGCGTGCGCTAATGCATAGAAGTGTGCAAGTACATAATTATTTTTAATTACTTTTATGTTCTAGGTGGTAAGAGATAAGAACAGCCAAACATGAGCTGGCAAGATGAGAAATTGCAATAAAAGTAAAATAAATTTACGCAACAAAATCTGCCGCATTATCCTGCCTAATCCAAACATAGAAATCTTTAAAAGGATAGAATGATTATATGAGGGGGACCTGTTTCATAAGCTAGGCTTGCATTACCTTGAGTACAAAAGATTAAAGGATGATCTCACTGAGATGTTTGAAATAAATTGAGGGGGTAGATAGAAAAAAACGCTTTCCTCAGGGGAGGGATATCAGGAAGCACATCTTCACACAAAGGGTAGCGGAAATCTGGAACGCTTCCCTCAAGAGTTGCTGAGGCTAAGTCCAAAGAAATCCTCAAGTGCGATTGATCAGATTTTTGTTAGACAAGGGTATTAAGGGGGTCCTCGTGCATAAATCACAAACAGCTAGCATGCAAGTTCAGCAGGCAAATGGAAAGGCAAATGGAATGTTGGTCTTTATTTCAAAGGGAATTGAGTATAAAAATAGGCAAGTCTTGGTAAAACCACACAAGGCACTAGTTAGATCACACCTGGAATACTATGAACAGTTCTGGTCCCCTTATCTATGGAAAAATATTAGAGGTAGTCCAGAGAAGGTTCACTAGGTTTATCTTGGGTGTGGAGAGCTTTTCTTATGAGGAGAGGTTGAGTAGGTTGGAACTGTGCTCATTGGAGTGTAGAAGAATGACAGGTGACCTTATTGAGACATACATGATTCTCAGGGGGCTTGACAGGTTCGGAAAGGTTGTTTCCCCTTGTGGGAGAGTCTAGGACCAGAGGGCATAATCTCAGAGTAAGGGGATCACCCATTGAAGACGAGATGAGGGGGAATTTCTTCTCTCAGAGGAAAGTGAATCTGTGGAATTCTTTACCGCAGAGGGCTGTGGAGGATGAGTCATTAAGTATGTTCAAGGCTGAGATAGACAGATTTTTAATTGGCAATGAAATCAAGGGTCATGGAGATAAGTGGGAAAGTGGCGTTGAAGATATCAGATTCGTCATGATTTTATTGAATGGCAGAGCAGACTTGATGGGCTGAAAGGCCAACTTCTGTTCCTCCATCTGATGGTTAAGAAATCATGTGGGCAGCTGGAGTTTAAATACAGACCAGCCATTAAAAGGCAGAGCAGGCTTGAGGAACTGCAAGGCCTAATCCTGTTCTGAAATGCAGAATGCCTGTCTTGCAGCACTCAAAAGTTGCCGTCAAACTATTCTCACTGATGTCTGCCTACTTGCCCCCAGGTTATAAGATCGAGCTGCCGTAGAGAAGGTGGTTACTTCAATTTAGATCTCTTTTTCAAAAGAGTTTTCAAAAGGAAGCCTGTCACTATTTCCATTCTAGTTTTACAACATCATAATGTGCAGAAGGCTTTTATTTCAAACTAAAGCCTGACAGCCCCACTTTACCATTAGACCTCCCCAATGCAGACTGAATCACGCTCAATTGGAGCAGTATTTTTTTTCCTGTTCAAGTTTAAATTCCTAAAACTCCAGACCTTCCAACTTAGTTAAAACTGATTAGAATGGTTAGAAATCATAGAAATGTGGAGCACAGTCAGGCGTTTGGCCATCATATCCACACCAGCCAACAAAGAGCCGAGCCCCACTTTACAGGCGTCCAATTTTAGGCAAGTGCATTTTAAAAATTCTTTCATGGGATGTGGGTGTTGCTAGCAAGGCCAGTCTGATTGCCCTTGAACTAAATGGTATGCTGGGCCATTTTCGAGGGCAATTAAAAGTCCATCACATTGCTGTGAGTCGCACATAGGCCAGACCAGCAATGATGGCAGATTTCCTTCCCAGAAGGACATTAGTTTTCCTAAAGGACATGTATTTTTTTTTAAACAACAATTAGTGATAGTTACACAGTCACCATTACTGAGGCTGGCTTTTAATTCCAGATTTATTAATTATATTTAACTCCCACCAGCTGCCATGCTGGGATTTGAACCCGTGCCCGCAGAGCATGGTGGCACAGTGGTTAGCACGGCTGTCTCATAGCGCCAGGGACCCAGGTTCAATTCCGGCCTTGGGTGACTGTGTGGAGTTTGCACTTCTCCCCGTGTCTGCGTGGGTTTCCTCTGGGTGCTCAGTCCAAAGATGGGCAGGTTAGGCGGATTGGCCATACTAAATTGCCTTGGTGTCCTAAAGTTAGATGTGTTAGCCATGGTAAATGTGTGGGGTTACAAAGATAGGGTGGGGGAGAGGGCCTGGGTAAGATGCTCTGTCAGAGAGTCGGTGCTGACTTGATGGGCTGATTGGCCTCTTTTGCACTGTAGGGATATGAAAATGTACCCGGGCTTCTGGATTACTAGTGCAGCGGCATTACCATGACACCACCATCTCCCCTCAAGTACTGGCTAAAGATTACGAGGGTTTCGGCTTCTATCAGCTTTTCAGGCAGCGAGTTCCAGTCTCTCACCAGCCTCTGGGTGAAAAGATTCTCCCTTGAATACAATCTTAATCTCCCTCGCAAAATCTATGCTCCTTGGTCATCAACCCCTCAACCAAGGCCTTTCTATATATTCTATCTGGACCCCTCAATTTTATATATTTGGTTGGGTCTCCCTCAGCCTACTCTGTCCATAGAAATGAATGATGTGGAGATGCCGGCGTTGGACTGGGGTGAACACGGTAAGAAGTCTCACAACGCCAGGTTAAAGTCCAACAGGTTTATTTGGTAGCAAATACCATAAGCTTTCGGAGCACTGCTCCTTCGTCAGATGGAGTGGAAATGTGCTCTCAAACAGTGCAAACAGACAAAATCAAGTTGCAGAATACTGATTAGAATGCGAATCCTACAGCCAGCCAGGTCTTAAAGGTACAGACAATGTTGGTGGAGGGAACATTAAACACAGGTTAAAGAAATGTGTATTGTCTCCAGACAGAACAGCTAGTGAGATTCTACAAGTCCAGGAGGCAAGCTGTGGGGGTTACTGATAATGTGACATAAATCCAACATCCCGGTTTAGGCCGTCCTCATGTGTGCGGAACTTGGCTATCAGTTTCTGCTCAGCGACTCTGCGCTGTCGTGTGTCGTGAAGGCCGCCTTGGAGAACGCTTACCTGAAGATCCAAGGCTGAATGCCCGTGACTGCTGAAGTGCTCCCCCACAGGAAGAGAACAGTCTTGCCTGGTGATTGTCGAGCGGTGTTCATTCATCCGTTGTCGTAGTGTCTGCATGGTTTCCCCAATGTACCATGCCTCGGGACATCCTTCACGACACACGACAACGCAGAGTCGCTGAGCAGAAACTGATAGCCAAGTTCCGCACACACGAGGACGGCCTAAACCGGGATGTTGGATTTATGTCACATTATCAGTAACCCCCACAGCTTGCCTCCTGGACTTGTAGAATCTCACTAGCTGTTCTGTCTGGAGACAATACACATTTCTTTAACCTGTGTTTAATGTTCCCTCCACCCACATTGTCTGTACCTTTAAGACCTGGCTGGCTGTAGGATTCGCATTCTAATCAGTATTCTGCAACTTGATTTTGTCTGTTTGCACTGTTTGAGAGCACATTTCCACTCCATCTGACGAAGGAGCAGTGCTCCGAAAGCTTATAGTATTTGCTACCAAATAAACCTGTTGGACTTTAACCTGGTGTTGTGAGACTTCTTACCATAGAAATGAATCCCAGCCAATCCAATCTTTCCTCATAAATAAATTCTCCAGTCTAGGCAACATTCTTGTAAATTTCCTCTGAGCCCTCTCTGATGTGATCAGACTTTCCTATAATGTGGTGATCAGATTTGCACACAGTACTCCAGCTGTGGTCTAACTGGTGGTGTTTTATAAAGTTCTAACTCAGGCTATCCAAAGAATCAAGCAATTTGCAAGATGTCATAAACAGCGATGAAACAGGGCATATCGTTAAAATTAAACTCCTGGCTGCCAAATTCAATTTTTTGTTCTGTTCATGCTTTTGTCTCAAAGTGCCAACTCCTGCTGGGGTTGGGTTCCTAGGTGAAAAGCACCCATGGGGGCATTCATCATGCATGAGCATAGACTGCAGATTTTGGTCTGGAGTGTTTCAAAGTCACGCCAGAACTTACTCTCATCCAATGCCCAAGTAAACAGACCTTTGGGAGAAGTTATTGGCTTGCAACCAGAAGAGCAGTGCCAGGTTCATTTTTACTCCTCCACATCGCAAAGGAACTGAAGCCCAATTCTGGTTGATCTGCTGTCACTTCAGCTGCAATCAGCTAACTCCACACACAGCAACCTCCAACATCAACTCTCCATGATATGCCCGAGGGCATTCCGTCGTATTCCCAACTTGGGAAATAAGCACCGACCCCCCAGTCTTCGTCCAAGCTCATTAAAGGAATGGCCCTGGTAACTCAATGGCACAAAGCTTCACACGTCACGAACATGCAGAGTGAAAGTGCAGCTTTGCCTCAATCTGTCCATTAAGCACTCCAATCATACATCAGTAACATCATTAAAACTCTCACTTTAAAAAAAACTTTAAAAACAAACAACCCTCATGTGTACGAATGTTTTCTCTAGCCGTTGCCATGGAAGAACTAAATTTATGAAAAACCTTTGTGCAATCTGTCACAGACTTGAGGCAGTTTCAGGATGCAAGACTAATTTTTCCTGGGGTAAGTGCGCGCACTCTGAACTGCCAATCAAATCAATCCGAGGGCCAATATTTTCAGACAACACAGTTTAATTTCCTCATTACTGGGGTTTGATCTCCTCGGCCGAGGGTGCTTTTTGGTCAGAGGCAAACAGAAAGCAGCAGCAATATTTTAATGGACTAAGAGAATCCAATAACATACTCAAGGCACTGATTTTCCCTGGAGCCCTGATTCTAGACTTGTCATCACAAGCCCTCGCAGCTGATTCTTTCGGCTCGAGAGCAGGTTCAATGTACAAAAATCTAATTAAGCTAACTGCTCCACCTGGTTACTCAACTCCAAACAGAATATATCCAGCCCTGAGTAGGCGCTGCACCCAGTGTGACATCCTGACAAGCTGCCAGCAATTTCCTATGGAGACTCCAGATTACCAGTGTTGTACTCTTAATTCCAGTCTGTGACATGGGGGATGATACCCTCACTTTTTGAGCGCACACACCCGAGACACAAAGCTTGGAATCCATTGAGGCTGGAGCTCTCACATCGCCTCTCGCTGGTTACATTCACGGCTAATTCCCCATTCAGAAAACAGCTTCAAAGCCACCAACAAACTCAATTTCCCGAGCTGAATTTGCGTCTTGAGGATTAACCCATTCTTCCTTCCTGTGCCATGTAGCACTTGAATGGCTCACTGAGCACTTCCCTAGGTTGATGGGGTAGAGATCAAGGCAATGGGGGTGTGGGAACATTGTTCCTGGACTCAACGATCATGCTTCCCAATACAATAACCCCGCTAGGTACCAAGGATTCCATTGCAGGAAAATATTCTTAGATTTACAATACCATTTAGCAATGGCTCTTGTCTTTCATTCTGGGCCCACAAGTGACCGATAAGTTTGCAAATTAAATTGTCAAAGTCTGAGCTCTCTCAATGCTTAGTGGATCATGGCATTGTACTGAGCCATAGGTTAGAGTAGGTTTGATCCCCAGTCTGTGGTGAATTAGATCATCTCAGCCGGGTTAAAACACTTGACTTCAATGCTCCTGGATGTGGGAGTGCACGTGTGTATGGAATGAGCTGCCAGAGGAGGTGGTAGAGGCGGGTACAATGACAACATTTAAAAGACATTTGGACAGGTACGTGGATGGGAAAGGTTTAGTGGGAGATGGGCCATTTCATATCATTTCAAGGCCATCATCTTTTACACCCAAAGATTTTGAATCTTGGAGATACATCAGCCTTGTTGGGTCCTTCATTATCCTCTCCCTTTTCTGTCCCACAATTTGTTTTTCTTCTCGTGGTTCGGAAATTCACACTGGATTCACAGAATCATAGAATCCCTACAGAGCAGAAGGAGGCCATTCGGCCCATAGAGTCTGCACCGACCACAATCCCACCCAGGCCCTATCCCCATAACCCCATGCATTTACCCTAGCTAGTCCCTCTGACACTAAGGGGCAATTTAAACTAAATTAAAGACAAATGGGACTAGTTCAGTACAGGAAACCTGGTCGGCATGGACGAGTTGGGCCGAAAGGCCTGTTTCCATGCTGTATATCTCTCTGACTCTTTGACTAAAAACCTGACCAACTGACATGAGAAAGTCTCTGGAGTTTGCATATTTTATTCCTTGCAGAGTTTGATTTTTACCTGCCTGTCAGTAAAGTCCAAAACATTATCATAGATATGATTGATATTAAAGTTTAAAGTGTATTTATTGGTGTCACAAGTAGGCTTACATTAATACTGTAGTCATGGTTATTGCTTTAATTGCTATCTGTGAGCCCTGCAGTGTGTGTATATTTGTGTATGCTTTTTGGTGCATGCAATATATGAGGATAACACTGGGTTCAAGAGCCCCACACTAACAATCGCTCAACATTCTTCCACCTGGTTTTCCTGTAAATTTAAATGGTAACTCATCTGGTGTGGGTCTCAATTATAACTGAGGTAGCTGATCTTTGGGTTAATTGACATGAGGTCAAAAATGCAATGCCACAATCCAAAGAAAATCTAAATGTAAATCAGATTCATTGGTGGCTGTTAGTGCAGAAAATGTCAATGTTTCGGCAGTAGGTCTTTGTAAAATATCGGGAGGCAAACGGTTGCAGACAGCATCGGAGCAACACCAAAGGGAGCAATTTAAGTGGATATCCGTTTAATGGATAACAGCGAGGAAGAGACTCTGCGGAAAAGGGCAGGATTGGTGGCACAGTGGTTAGCACTGCTGTCTCACAGCACCAGGGACCTGGGTTCGATTCCCAGCTTGGGTCACTGTCTGTGTGGAGTTTGCACATTCTCCCCGTGCCTGTGTGGGTTCCCTCCGGGTGCTCCGCTTTCCTCCCACAGTCCAAAGATGTGTGGGTTAGGTGGATTGGCCATGCTAAATTGCTTCTTAGTGTCAGGGGGACTAGCTAGGGTAAATGCATGGGGTTATGGGGGTAGGGCCTGGGTGGGATTGTGGTCGGTGCAGGCTCTATGGGCTGAATGGCCTCCTTCTGCACTGTAGAATTCTATGAATCCAGTGTGAATTTCCGAGCCACGAGAAGAAAAACAAATTGTGGGACAGAAAAGGGAGAGGATAACGAAGGACCCAGCAAGGCTGATGTATCTCCAAGATTCAAGATCTTTGGATGTAAAAGATCCAAATTTGAAGTCATTACTCGGAGGATAAGGGCTGGGGGAATAAGAGTATTAGGGGGCAAACAGCTGCAGTAATTGTCTGTTTCTCTATCGGTCGAAGGAAGAGATGATGGCCTTGAAATGAAAGGTACCAAAACCATCAGAGCAGATCACGAAGAGTGAGTGGATCATATTGGACTTGAGATAAGCCAGCACAAGCCAGAAGGGGATGGTCTGATACTGTATTTTGGATATTACCCATTAGGGATTGAGTGTGAATTAACCTAATCTAGAAATAATTTTAATGCAGAAGGTGCTGTGGGAAACTATGAAAATGGGGATGATAAATGGTTCAAGGTAGAAAAAATAACAGCAAACTCAAGAAAGCCAAGGAAGTTTTAAAAATGTATTCTTTCTAGATGTCGGGCATTTATTGCCCATCTCTAATTGTTCTCGAGACGGTGGTGGTGAGCCGCCTTCTTAAACCGCTGCAGTCCATGTGGTGTAGATACACACATGGTGTTGTTAGGAAGGGAGTTCCAGAATTTTGACCCAGCGACAGTGAAAATATTTGGTGACAGTGAAGGAACCACTGTGCAGTAGTGTTCGATGTACTGAATGTTGAAGATGGTGAATATGGTGTCAGTCCAGTGGGCTGCTTTTTCCTGGATGGTGTTAAGTTTAAGTGTTGTTGGAGCTGCACCCGTGCAGGCAAATGGAGGGTATTCCATCACACTCCTGACTTGTACCTTGGGATGGTGGAGAGGTATTGGGGAGTCAGGAGCCAAGTTACTCGCTGCAGATTCGCAACCTGCTCTTACAGCCACAGTATTTATATGGCTGGTGTGGTTCAGTTTCTAGTCAATGGGAGCTCCCAGGGTGCTGACGGTGGGGGATTCAGTGGTGATGTCAGTGAACGTCAAGGGGCAATGGTTAGATTCTCTGTTGTTGGAGCTGTTCATTACCGGGCATGAATGTTACTTGCCACTTGTCAACCCAAGCTTGAATCTTGCTGCATTTGGACAGGGACTGCATCTGAATCTGACAAGTCATTAATGGTGCAAAAAATTATGCAATCAACAGTGAAGAACCTCAGTTCTGACCTTATGAAGAAGGGAAGGTCATTGGTGAAGCAGATGAATATGGTTGGGCCATGACATTAGCGTAATGACCTCCTGCAGTGATATCCTGGGACTAAGATGATGGACCTCCAACAATGGCAACCACCTTCCTTTATGCTGGGTATGATTCCAAACGTTGGAAAGTTCCAATGATCATCCAATTGACTGGTTGCAAGTGCTTCAGCCTCGTCTTTTTTGCTCTGATTTGCTGGGATCCCCATCATTGAGGATGGGGACATTTGTGAAGCCTCATAAGCCAGTTAGTAGCTTAATTGCCCTTCATCATTCACAATTGAATGTGGCAGGACTGCAGAGCTTAGATCTGTTCCGTTGGTTGTGGGATTGCTTAGCTGTCTATTGCATGCTGTTTTCGCTGTTTGACATGCAAGTAACCCTGTGTTCTATCTTCACCAGATTGACACCTTACTTTTAGGTGTGCCTGTGCTGTTCCCGATATGTCCTTCTGCACTCTCCATTTAACCAGGGTTGATCCCTTGGCTTGATGGCAAGGGGGGCATATAGAAACTACAGAAACCCTACAGTGTAGAAGGAAGCCATTCAGCCCATCAAGTCTACACCAACAATCCCACCTAGGCCCTATCCCCGTAATCCCTCTAACCTATGCATCGCAGGACACTAAGGGGCAATTTAGCATGGCCAATCAACCTAACCCGCACATCTTTGGACTGGCCATGCAGTCACAGATTGTGGTTGAGTACAATTCTGTTGCTGCTGATGGCCCAGAGCGCCTCAAGGATGTCCAGGTTTATGTTGCTAGATCTGTTCAAAATTTATGCCATTTATCATGGTGGTAGTGCCACAGAACACAATGTAAGGTATCCACAATGTGAAGGCTCTGAAGAGGTTAAGCTAGGACAAAGCAACGCTCCACACTTCAGAGAAGACTGTTGTGATAAAACCACAGACTAGAAACCACAGGTGGATTTTGATGCGTGTTGCAGGGAGGTGGAAGGCTACATATGATGAGGTGTTTATCAGATGTCAGACTGTTGCAAATTGTACATGGTATCCGTGAAGGATCCGAGATGAATGGCTTTTTCTCATTTCTTGCTTCACATGTGGTTCAGTGGGCAGCACTCTTCCTCTGAACCAGAAGGTTGCAAACACATAATCCAGGCTGACATTTCAATGCGGTGCTGAGGTCATTCTTTAGAATGAAGCTCTCTTAGGCGGACATTACAGCACATTGCAGTATATCAAAGATGAACACGGAGGTTTATCCCTGGTGATCAATCAACATCACTAAAAACAGATTAGCTGGTCATTATCACATTGCTGTTACTGGGAGTTTGCTGTGCACAAACTGGCTGCTGTGTTTTGGGGCAGCATGGTGGCTAGCACTGCTGCCTCACAGCGCTAGGGACCAGGGTTCGATTCCCGGCTTGGGTTCTGTCTGTGCAAAGTCTGCACATTCTCCGTGGTCTGTGTGGATTTCCTCTGGGTGCCTCCCACAGGTCAAAAGACATGCCGGTTAGGTACATTGGCCATGCTAAATTCTTCCAAACAGGCACCGAAGCGTGGTGACTAGGGGATTTTCACAGTAACTTCATTGCACTGTTAGTGTAAGCCTACTTGTGACACTAATAAAAAAACTTGAACTTAATAGTAACAGTGACTACACTTCAAAAAGTACTTGATTGGCAACAAAGTGTTTTGTGATGTCCTGAGATTGTGAAAGGCAAACTTTTTTAAATCTTCACTGATATAACGCACCTTGGTGACCAGACATTTGACAAAACAGCCAATTTTAAAATAAACTAAAAGGCTTTAGAATGGAGTAAAATGCCGATAACGTCGCACATAAAATGTCAATGAAGTAGATATGCGGAAGTTGTGAAATCAGTTTAATTGATTACTATATTAACACTGGACCCTCTGATCTTTGTGAATCTGTTGAATGCACTCACACTTGCACAGGAAAAGAAAATCAGCTTTCAAAAAAAAAGTGGCTTAATACTTGTAGGGAAACAAATAGCACCAAAATATATTTTCATACAGACCACACTATCTTGAACACTTGTGGGAGAGGCGATGGCCTAGTGGTATTATCGCTAGACTGTTAATCCAGAAACTCAACTGATGTTCTGGGGACCCGAGTTCGAATCCCGCCGAAGGCAGATGGTGGAATTTGAATTCAATAAAACAAATCAGGGATTAAGAATCTACTGATGACCATGAAACCATTGTCGGAAAAACCCATCTAGTTCACTAATGTCCTTTAGGGGAGGAAATCTGTCGTCCTTACCTGGTCTGGCCTACATGTGACTCCAGAGCCACAGCAATGTGGTTGACTCTTAAATGCCCTCTGAAATGATCTAGCAAGCCATTAGGAACGGGCAACAAATGATGGCCCAGCCAGAGGTGCCCACATCCCATGAAAGAATTTTAAAAACTTCAAAATTTAATGCTAGATTTTTTCTAGCTCTTCCCTTATTTCTACTCTGAAGTTTGTGGTATTTTTGAGATACACCAAGTACGTGTCATAAAGGTTTAGCTGCCAAAGTTCCGGGTTATAAAGGTTCAGATGATTTTGCTGAATTTAAGTTTCTTTCTAAGGCTGTGTCGCTTCAAGACAAATGCTTCTATTTAAGCACATGGTCACACATGCTGCGGCCATCATACAAATTACTGATAAAAGTCAGAGGTGGTTACGCAGGCATATGGTAGGCCTGTGTGCCAATCATGAAAGCTTCATGCAAGGAAAATTGGCAGCAGCATTGTGAAGATTACTGAACAAAAACAGGAGATGCTGCTTCTAATCTATGTTTAAACAAGTTGTTCTAAATTGTGGGTTTTTGGAATGCAATACCAAACCTGTTTGAACTAAAAACGTTAACCAAATTAAAGGATGCACAAATTTAATATTTTGCTTTCATCTCCCAAGTTGCTGGTGTTGAAAGTAAGTCTGAGACTGATGGAACCATATCAAAAGACCACAGCAAGATTAAAAACAAATCCCTAAAAGCAGTAACTTTAATAAGACACCCAAGAGTGTGCTGATGCATTGAAGCTTCTATCCCAGCCCCCTAGGAACTGCATGTTAGCACTGGGAGGATTTAACAGTCAGTCTGGCTTCTGCCAGTCAGGTGTGTATCAATATTGACTCAAGGTGGTACCGTAACAGGTGACCGCTGCAATAATGAACTCACTGCTTCTGAGGGCAATGAAAAGTGCCATCCAGAGATGCATGCGTTCGGTTTCTTTAGCTGGAACCAGTTCTGGGATGAAAGGGACAGTAGATATGTGATTGAAATTGGAGCCAGTAGCATGACCCACAATAAATTCTGAACGATATGGAGCAGAATGTTTCTCAACTCTTGCATCCTGGGAGCGCTCTCTGCTTGTTAACCTTTCTGACTTGTTGGGAGATGTTCTGTGCAGGCCAGAAATTTGCAGAGCTGGGATTTAACACATCTTGCCGGCTGAGTCACTGTGCGGTTGGAACAGTTTGATATCTTGGGAGATCATGTGGCATGTGCAAGGTTTTTTTTTAATATATAAAGTTTACTTATTAGTGTCGCAAGTAGGCTGACATTAACACTGCAATGAAGTTACTGTGTAAATACCCTAGTCGTCACACTCCGACGCCTGCTCAGGTACACTGAGGGAGAATTTAGCATGGCCAATGCACCTAAACAGCATGTCTTTCTGACTGTGGGAGGAAACCAGAGCACCCGGAAGAAACCCATGCAGACACAGCGAGAATGTGCAAACTCCACACAGACAATGACCCAAGCCGGGAATTGAACCTGGCGCTGTGAGTCAACAGTATTAACCACTAGCACTTCACCATCACCTCATCTTAACTGACTTCCAGGACCTGCAGCATATGTAAAGTCCTGCAACTGGTCTACAGAATGTTCCTGAGTCACATCCCCTTCCTTTGTGGTCTTCTGTGCCTCGTGCCTGGCCGCACACTTTGCATCCCCCCTCCCTCCATTAACCATTGGTGGTTGAGTCTTCCCTCATTTTGTATCCGATTCTAAACCTCTTGCCCCAAACCCTTCAAAAGTGCTATATTTCACCACCATAAAGCCTTCCTTCATCAACTATGCCTTTGGCCCACTCTCCTAATTCTAGCCCTCTCCAGCTGTGACTGCGAATTTTCTCAAGACATTTTATCATGAGAAAGGAACTATATAAAGCTAAGCTCTTGATGAAGATTTAGTAACTAAACTTCACAAAAGATTAACAAATTTCAAGAATCCAATTTTCCTCCCCCTTGCTCTGTGGAAGTCCCCCCCCCCCTCCCCCCCACCCACCAAATATTATGATTAAAGGTGTGGGGGGGGGGGCAGAGGTTAGTTTTGCGAGATCCACGCATTGTTGTGGGACTCTGGGTCTTCCAAGAATGGGCTGAGTGCTGTGGGATGGATGCCTGCTATAGGCCCATACTCTCCTGTCTGTCCTTGGCCTTCTGTGATGTTCCGGTGAAGCCCAACATAAACTGGAGGAACAGCATCTCATCTTCCGATTGGGCATGTTCCAGCCTTCTGGATTGAACATCGAGTCCAACAACTTCAGAGTATTAACTCTCTCCTCCACCTCCACTCCGTTCCCACTAATTCTATTTCATTTCTTCTCTTCATCTTATTAATCCATTTTTATTACTTATATTTTTTCCACTTCTAAAATCTCGCTTTCCATCTTGTCTTGCCGCCCCTCCCTCCCCCCCACTAGGGCCTTCTGCCACATTCCTACACTCTGCACCTTTGTTTTGCCATTTACACATTCCAATCTCTGAACAGACACTCTTAGCACCATTCCGAGAGCCTTTATCATCATCATTTACATTCCTTTTGTCTTTTTGTCCATGCCATCCCTATCAATAAGAAGTTTAACAACACCAGGTTAAAGTCCAACAGGTTTATTTGGTAGCAAAAGCCACACAAGCTTTCGGAGCTGCAAGCCCCTTCTTCAGGTGAGTGGGAATTCTGTTCACAAACAGAGCATATAAAGACACAGACTTAATTTACATGAATAATGGTTGGAATGCGAATACTTACAGCTAATCAAGTCTTTAAGAAACAAAACAATGTGAGTGGAGAGAGCATCAAGACAGGCTAAAAAGATGTGTATTGTCTCCAGACAAGACAGCCAGTGAAACTCTGTGGGGGTTACAAATAGTGTGACATGAACCCAATATCCCGGTTGAGGCCGTCCTCGTGTGTGCGGAACTTGGCTATCAGTTTCTGCTCAGCGACTCTGCGCCGTCGTGTGTCGCGAAGGCCTGGGGTAAACTGTGTTTACCCCAGTCCAACGCCGGCATCTCCACATCATCCCTATCAATCACAGCCCTTCACCCCACCATCTCCCCCTCACAGTACAAGTCTTGTCCTATTCTCCTCGTCTTCAGCTCTGACGAATAGTCATCCAGACTCGAAACGTTGGCTCTATTCTCTTGCCACAGATGCTGCCAGACCTGCTGAGATTTTCCAGCATTTTCTGTTTTTGTATTAATCTAAAATAAAGGCATGGGGTTGTGAACGAAGCCCAGTCCATCACGATTCCCCATCAATTTCTGTTTTTATTTCAGATTCCAGCATCTGCAGCATTTTAACTTTATCAGAGATCCAGACCTGTTGTTTAATGCATTGGGATGTTCCTTTTGTTACTTTCTCTGTGACTGCAGTGTTGAGGTGCAGTGGTGCCTCACAAGCTAACATTGGGCTTGCATCAGAGGATGTGCGGCAGCTCAGCAGTTGGCCAGAGGACACCCCAGAAGATACACTGTACGATTTTTACTCAGCAGATCTTTGGGTGCCCGGTTTTGATGGTTAATGCTTCATGACTGGAAATATTGCTGCATTTGAGCCAGGACATGAACAACACACTCCCAGTGGGCAACTCCTATCCAGTGTTGGGGTGAGGCGAGGGATTGGAAAGTTAACCTCTTGAACTTCGATATGAGGACAAAGCTGAAAGAAAAGTGCAGGAACAGGCCCTTTGGCTCGCCAAGCCTGCGCCAATCATAATACCCTAACCAAACTAAAGGAAAAACCTCTTGCCCTTACTCGTCCGTATCCCTCTATTGCCTCCCTATTCATGTACCCATTAAGACCGATTTTAGACTGTAACAAAAAGACGGGACTGAATAAACATAAAACAATAGTAAGTCCACAAAAAGAAGTGTTTTACAAAGTAGGAGACAGTGAGCGGCTGCTTATTACGGGACAAAAAAGAATAAAGGGTAGAATAGAATACACAGTTAGATCAGAATTATCATTGTCCCTCTCCCTGCTATGACAATGATGATGGCCCAGCACTCAATTCTGTCCTTTTCTATGTTGTTATGTCATTTCACTAATATCATCCAGTTTATGGAACTGATGTTAATGGTAAAACTCACAACACTGTGGAAACTAAATTTAGTATTTAACCCCAAGCACTACATACAAAGTGCATCAGTGACTAAAACCTGAGACAAGTGCTTCACTTGTAACTCTCATTTTCCAGGCACCGTTCGTCAATCAGAATGTGAGCGCATTACAAACAAACATTTCTAAAACATTCCGTGCACGTTTTGTGAAATATCTACATTCCAGCGTGAGAAACAGGACGTGGAGATTAGAAAGTTAAGTTGAACATCGGCCAATCCTTTTCGAACAATGGCAGCCCCCATCTTACTTACTAAAACACATCCTTGACCGTCACATTGTACTTCCAGTTATTACAATTTCAGACAATGCAGAGTTACAAAAGCTAAGGTTAAAAACCCACAACACAATGTATGATGTTACAGAATTAATTCAATGTGGATAAACATGCTATGAGCTTCTCCCAAGAGGTAGGAACCAGAGTAGACCATTCAGCTGTTCAAGCCTATCCACCAATTAGATCAGGACTGATATGCAGTAAAACGCTAGTTTCCGATCCATTGATACTTGCTCAATGGATTGATAAATCTATCACACTCAGTTTGAAAATTTAAATTGATCCAGCATTTTGAGGAAATTAATTTCAGATTCCCATTGTGAAGGTGTGCTTCCTAATTTAATTCCTAAATGGCCCGCCCTCTAAATCTTGTTCTAGATTTCCCACCAGAGGAAATAATTTTTCCTCCAACTTGACTGGTGGGTGGGATGAGGCCTGTCTTTAGTTTATGGGACTAACTGCAGTCCTGTTCAAAAGCCCCAAGTAGAACATGCTGCTACTGTTTAAATGGGGGAGCTGATGCTTGCTCTGCTGTTCCTGTGCTGCTATATCACTGCTTCTTTTGCCTTCTGGTTTTGCAAACGTGATTGATTCACTGGATCAATTATTGTGCATTGCCCGGAATCAAAGGCCAAGGGCGCAGTTATATTTATTAGATCACTTTCTCAACATCTAAACATCTTTACAGCTCCTCCATTTTTTCTAGACTCCTCCCCTCAGTCCGGAGCACGCTGAAGTGGTCAAGTCGCTGATTTGAATTGTGTGTGAACCAACATCCTGTCTTATCCTCGCATGCTGCTGGAATGCACAAGCACAGCTTCAACTCGCGCTTCGGCAGAAGCTGAAAGGTTGCAAAGCTCTTTGAATAACTCATTCATATTTAGTGGTATACTACTGGAGTCTAAACCAATGAAACATTACCAATCCAGGAACACTCCGAAAACGCCCCACTGGACTTGGCTTCAAAATAATTTTTATAAGTTTATTTAGTAGTCACAAGTAAGGCTTACATTAACACTGCAATGAAGTTACTGTGAAATTCCCCTATTCGCCACACTCCAGCGCCTGTTCGGGTCAATGCATCTAACCAGCACGTCTTTCTGACTGTGTGAGGAAACTGGAGCACCCGGAGGAAACCAATGCAGACACGGTGGGAGGGGAGAATGTGCAGACTCTGCACAGACAGTGACCCAAGCCAGGAATCGAACCCGGGTCCCTGGCGCTGTGAGGCAGCAGTGCGAACCACTGTGCTACCGTGCCGCCCTGTGTTGCTTTTGGACCAGCCTATAAAACAGAACCATCTCTGAGAACAGTCTGCCATGCTTGGAGTATATTTTCTGTCTGCCTGTATGCATCCATTTGATATAATGCCTCATCTTTCCTTGGAGTCACAGCACTGGGAGCCAGGATTGTCCTGTCAAAGCACAAGAGTGGATATTGGAAAACTGGGGAACAAGGAGCTGTAAACTGCTCTAAACAAACTGCTTCACACATAAGCACATTTGTTTTGCATTTCTGTAAGCTCAGCACGATGACTCAATGGAGAAAAGTTATGATTACCTCAGCCCCAGACAGAGGTCATTCCTATTAACTTTCCAAGAAAGGATGCCACACCTATTTGGTTACATGATTTATCCCAGTCATTGGTTTAAGAATGATCATGCAATGTCTGAATTTGAACTCACCATCAGGTAGCAACAGATAATCCTGAAGATTTTCAATTGAGAAATAAACAAAAGACAGATGCAAAAAAGTAGTTTACAACTGGGAATAATTAGCAACTGGAGTTTGATTCAGCAACTTTAAGATGTGGATAGAGAAAATAGCAATTGGAACATTTTTTATTCTTTCACAGGATGTGGGCGTTGCTGGCTGGTCAGCATTTATTGCCCATCCCTGGCTGCCCTCGAGGTGGTGGTGAGCTGCCTTTTTGAACCGCTGCAGTCCGTGTGGTGTAGGTACATCTACAGTGCTGTTAGGGAGGGAGTTTCAGGATTTTGACCCAGCGACAGTAAAGAAAAGGCTGCAGATTTTCAGGTTAGGATGGGGTGCAACCTGGAGGCAAACTTGCAAGAAGTGGTGTCCCCATGCATTTCCTGCCCTTATCCCTCTAGGTGGTCGGCTTTGGGGAGTCAGGAGGTGAGTTACTCGAATGGTGCGGAACATGGTGCTTTTTTTAATCAGCGAACATCTCCACTTCTGACCTTATGATTGATGAAGCAACAATGTCGTACCAACACCATATGGACTGCAGTGATTCAAGCTAGCAGCTCACCACTACTTTCACATGGGCACAAAGGGCTGGCCTAGCCATTTGAGAGAGTAGTTAACAGTCAACCGTGGGAATGGAGTCACATGTAGGCCAGACCTGGTAAGGATGGTAGATTTCCTTCCCTAAAAGATGCTAGTGAACTAGATGGTTTTTTTTTCCCAATAATAAACAATAGTTTCATGGTCACTATTAGCGAGATTCATATTTTAACTCCAGATTTATGAACTGAATTTAAATTCCATTAGCTGCCATGGTGGGATTCGAATACCTGTCCCCAGAGCATTTGTCTAGGCCCCTGGATTATTAATCTGGTGACATTACTACTGTGCCACTACCCTCCCCAAATTTGGCAAGAATTGCTAAAAACACTAATAAATGGTAACGCATAAAAGAAAAAGGCGTCATAAGATCCAGCCGATTTTTAATTATTGAATCATAGAATCCCTACAGTGCAGGAGGAGGCCATTTGGCCCATTGAGTCTGCACCGACCACAATCGCACCCAAACCCTATCCCCGTAACCTCACCCATTTACCCTGCTAGTCCCCCTGACACTAAGTGGCAATTTAGCACAGCCAATCAACCTAACTGCACATCTTTGGACTGTGGGAGGAAACCGGAGCACCTGGAAGAAACCCACACAGACACGAGGAGAACGTGCAAACTCCACACAGACAGCGACCCAAGCCGGAAATCGAACCCAGGTCCCTGGAGCTGTGAGGCAGCAGTGCTAATAATTGTGCCACAGAGCCGCCCTTTAAAGGCAAGTTAAGTCACGCTACCTGGAAATTCACCATTGCCACTGAATTTTAACTTAGCTGTATTAATTGTGTTGCTAAATTCAAATGATTAAATTGTAAGACTTCAAATTCTTAGGAGTAAACGCACCATGTACCTCAACCTAAAATGCTCCCAAATTAACGAACCCTCTTCTTTTATTGTTTAATAGTGTCTGTTAATTTGACCATATATACAATCATACTGTTGCCACGAGCAGGTATAATTTTTTTTTCCATCTCCACTTTCCATTTCGAAACAATTCAATGTCTGCTGGTGCCAGTTCACTTGTAATGGCTATAAAATTAAGCTATGCCACTTTCCCATGTTCATTAACCTAATCCCTTCTCAACTTTCAGTAACAAAAGCAGGAGGGAGAAGGTTGCACCTGGCGCCAACAGTGCGTCAGCAAAAATCATCACCGCCTCTTGTAATAATCACACATTCCTCTGAAGGATGTAAACAGAAAACTATGGAAACATCGAAGGAAAGCAAGTACTGCTAATGTTAACTCTTGCATGAATCAGGAGGGTGTTGGTTCACCTCGAATGGACTCATGCTGCTTGGACAGTGTCCACAGTGATCCTGCATGACTGACTAAGCAGGAAAACAGAGATACCTTTTGGTAGCGCAGTTCCCGGAGACACGGTGGTGAGTCAAAGGAAGTGATGGTCTAGTTAAGAACATAAAAGAGAAACTCCCAGTCTACGGCTGAATCAATTATAACACACACCCTGCAATTACTCTGGCACCTTAGGGAGGGGGAACATTGATTGCAGAAAAAGAATGTTTAAAACCTGATGTTTAAACTCCATCATAACTAATTGACAAACATAATGGGCATAGCTTACACCAGAATTATTGCATAATTTGTTTTCAGACTTTGTTTTAAATCTGATTCAGATAATAAAGGATAACTAATCCAGGCCTTCAAAATTATGGAAGACTTGAGAGGGTAAACGGTGAAAAACTGTTTCCACTGGACGGCATATCAGAAAATAAGGGAGCATGAAGAGCGGATTACAACTAGACAGACAAGTGGGAAGACTAGAATTTCCCTCTCAACACTCGGAATGCTTTATCATGAATGGTTATAGCCAATAACATTATTTAAAAGTAAATTAAATAACTATTTGAAAAGGAATATAAAAAGGGCAAGGAAGAATTTGCAAACATTGCGCCTTCCATGCCTGAGGATGTCCCAAAGTTTCATCACGGTTAATTAAATATTGCGTCAGTGCAGAAACCCCTGTGGCATAAAAATGGTGCAGACAATTTGCACAAAGCAAGATCCCATAAAACCCAGTGAAACAAATAATCAGACTCTCTGTTTTTAGTGATTTGGTTTAAAGGAGAACTCCTACACTTTCCTCTGAATAGTTGCATGGGATCTTTTTGGAGGGGTTTTCAAATCTTGCCTTAAAGGGAGCAGCCGTGTAAGCGCGGCATTCCCCTCAATACTGCACTGAAGCCACAGCCTAGATTTACATGCTCAATTTTCTGCATTAGAATTCAAACTCGTGAGCCACAAGAATTTTTTTTTTAAATGGAACACGAGGTTGCTGACTATGACAATTCAGGCTGAGCTTTCCAGAGAACTTGCTTTCCTAGCTTCCTATACCATAGAACATTACAGCGCAGTACAGGCCCTTCGGCCCTCGATGTTGCGCCGACCAGTGAAACCAATCTAAAGCCCCTCTAATCTACACTATTCCAATATCATCCACATGTTTATCCAATGACCATTTGAATGCTCTTATTGCTCTTGAACAGACCAGTTGTCTGTCCCAGCTTCCTTACAAAGCTAGGGAGCCGACTGATAGATGAAGACTGCTTTATGACACTTAGGTAATGAACACCCTTCTCCATCTACATATTTAACATTTTGCATATAGCGTACACTTGTAATTATCACACTAAACTCTTTGCCCATCAGATTCTGTTGCCAGTTTTAAAACAGCACATCCTGACTCACGGCAATCGATGCCACCAGGGATGTTATTATAAAATTGGCTACTTAATAATTGAGTTTTCTGTATTATTTGCGCAATGTAAAATGTAATCTGTGAAGAGAAAATAGAATTCTGGGCCCATTATTACCATCTCAAAAATACTTTTGCATATTGAATTATTACAGCTCGAGTAGGGTCAAAAAATACTACATTTAGTGGGATAACATCCATTCGCCCGCCACCAGGTAATAGCTTTTCTTACAGTGAATAACTGATATGCAAACTGCAATCATTGTCCATGGGTTTAATGGTAGTTCTGCAAACTGGAAGGAAAATTAAGCGAAAAATAGTTTCACAACCAAGCACATAAAGGTCATTCATGGCTTAGTGTAACCCAGTTTCATATATTATAAAGGTTAATATAAAACTGTTTAGAGCCAAGACTCTCATTGTAGATTGAAATACACCATTGCCGTTATGAACTGCATTAGTACTGAATTGCCTTGACTGACTTTACCCTCCTTCTGAGGCTAGCTACAAAACAAAGGGTATTGTCATGTTGAGACGGCGGCACAGTGGTTAGCACTGCTGCCTCACAGCGCCAGGGACCCGCGTTCGATACCCAGCTTGGGTCACGCTCTGTGCGGAGTCTGCACGTTCTCTCGGTGTCTGCGTGGGTTTCCTCCGGGTGCTCTGGTTTCGTCCCACACTCCAAAGATGTGCGGGTTAGGTGGATTGGCCATGCTCAATTGCCCCTTGGTGTCAGGGGGACTAGCTAGGGTAAATGCATGGGGTTATGGAGGTAGGGTCTGGGTTGGATTGTGGTTGGTGCAGACTCAATGGGCCAAATGGCCTCCTTCTGCACTGTAGGGTTCTATGATTCTATGAGTGAAACTAACTTACTACACAAAGACATTAAATTTATCACCACGTGTATGACAGTGTTACTGAGGGAACTCATAACTTTAATCTATGAACACTGGATTTTTCCCCCTCTCAGTTAAAGGTAATTTCCTGTTATTCCACTAGTTGAGGCAGCTTCCCCGATTCACTCAGGATTCTTCTCAAAAGCTGACTGGACACTGACGATTTTCAAGTCAATGCCTTGTCTTCGGATGGAGGGTGCAGAGCAATGAATGCAACAATTCAAAAAGGCTTCCACAGCAGAAACCTTTTATGTGCTGAGTTTTAATAATTTCTTTAACGTGCTCAAGGTTTTTTGTCAAAAGCAAAACTTTCTACAGGAACTGGCCTTCCTATAAAAATAACAAGCTTTTTAATATTTAAAACAAAAATACATGCTTTTAAAATTCATAGGATGAGGGTGTCATTGGCTAGGACAGCATTTAACGCTCAACAATAATTACCCTCGAGAAGGATGTGATAAAGTCATAGAGGTTTACAGCAAGGAAACAGGCCCTTCAGCCCAACTTGTCCATGCCACCCAGTTTTTAACACTAAGCTAGTCCTAATTGCCCGCATTTGGCCCATACCCCTCTATACCCATATTACCCATGTAACCGTCTAACTGCTTTTTAAAAGCTAAAATTGTACCCGCCTCTACTACTACCTCTGGCAGCTTGTTCCAGACACTTACCACCCCCGAGTGAAAAAATTGCCCCCAATCACATCCAAGCCCTATTCCATCTTCAGCCGACTTCAGTACGAGACGGCATGAGCTGCTTTCTTGAACCGCTGCAGTCCGTGTGGTGTAGGTACACCCACAGTGCTGTTAGGAAGGGGGTTCCAGGATTTTGACCCAGTGACAGTGAAGGAACGGCGATATATTTCCAAGTCTGAATGGTCAGTGGCTTGGGAGGGGAACCTCCAGTTGGTGGTGTTCCTACGTGTCCTTGTCCTTCCAGATGGTAGTGGTCCTGGGTGTGGCAGATGCTGTCTAAGGAGGCTTGGTGAAATTGTCCCGTCATCTCTGAACATTCCCACTTCTCACTTGGAGGGAAGGCCATTGATGAAGCAGCTTCAGATGGTTAGGCCAAAGATATTATCCTGAGGAACTCCTGTGGTGATGTGCTGGGACTGAACTGACTGACCTCCAACTATCACAACCATCTTCCTTTGTGCTCAGTACGTGGAGAGTCCCGTGCGAGGGCTCCTTGATGTCAAGGGCAGTCACTCTCATCTCTGGAATTCAGCTCATTTGTTCATGTTTGGATGAAGGCTGTAATGAGGTCAGGAGCTGAATGATCCTGACAGAACCCAAACTGAGCGTCAGTGAGCAGGTTATTTCTCAGTGCCACTTGAAGGCACTGTCAACAACAATATCCATCACTTTTCTGATAATCGAGGTATACTGATGGGGCAGTAATTGGCCGGGTTGTTTTTGTCCTGCTTTTCTGGACAGGATGTATCTGGGCAATTTTCCATATTGCTGGGTAAAGTCAGTGTTGCATCTGTATTGGAACAGTCTGGCTAAGGGGGCACTAGTCCTGGAGCACGAGTCTTCAGTTCTGTTGTAATAAGGATGTCAGGGCACATAGATTTTGCAGTAACAAATGCCTTCAAACGTAGTTATCATCATGTGGAGTGAATGGAATTGGCTGAAGACTGGCACCTATAATACTGGGGACTTCACGAGGAGTCCAAGGTGGATCATCTACTTGGCACTTCTGGCTGAAGGTTGCTGAAAATGATACTGCCTTGTTTTTTGCACTGATGTTCTGGGTTCCCTTGTCATTGAGGATGGGGATATTTATGGAACCTTCTTCTGTTCGTCACTTAATCATCCACTATTCACGATTGGATGGGGTAGACTGCAGACCTTAGAATTGATCCATCGGTTATGGCATCATATAGCTCTGTCTATCACATGCTGCTTAAACTGTTGGCATGCCAGTAGTCCTTGTGTCATAGCTGCATTAGGTTGACCACCACCTTCTGAAGGGCAATAAATGCTGTCCTAGCCAGTGAAGCCCACATCCCTTGAATTAATTAAAAACCCCTTATTTTTAGGTATGCCTTATGCTGCTCTTGACATGCCCTCCTGCACTCTTCATTGAGCCAGGGTTGATACTACGGCTTGGTGGTAATGGGAGAGAGAGATGAGATGCTGGGTCATGAGTTACAGATTATGATTGTATACAATTCTGCTGCTGCTGACGGGCCACTGCGTTTCATGGTAATCCAGTTTCGAGTTGTTAGATCTGTTCGAAATCTATCTCATTTTGCATGGTGGTTATGCCACACAAGACAATGGAGGATACTCTCAATGTGACGATGGGACTTTGCCTCCACAGGACGCAGCGGTCACTCTTAGCAAAACTGGACAGATGCATCAGCGACAGATAGGCTGGTTGGGGTGAGGTCAAGTAGGTTTTTCCCTCACCACCTGCTGGACCCAGTCTAGCAGCTATGCCCTTTAGGAGAGCCAGCTTGGTCTGTAATGTCAAAACTGAGATGGTCACTTCAAAATTATAGGTAAGTGATGAACAGCACCCTCCATCTTAAGATCTAAATCAAACTGCAAGGCAAGTAGCTACATAATTTGAGTTAACTAGTGACATATAATTTTTATGAAGAACATACACCTCTCTGCATTTCATATGTAGATGGTTACACGTCAGCATGAAACTCAACAGCTTTGTTGGCAGAAAATTAGTTCATATTTCTACTGTTATTACGCCCACTGAAAATCTGTGCAGTGCATGGAGATTGAATGAGAGCAGAATAGGGTTCAACCCTCCACTGGGGAACTGTCTGCTGTCTGTGAAGGTACATTTTTTTTATAGCTTGCAAAGCTATAAAGAAGGGTAGGCTATTCAATTTTATTTGATCCCACAAGTGGGGACAATAGGAAAGATAGGAAAGATTTTTATATTTGGAAAGGTTAAGTTCAAAAGAGGCACAAGGACAATGGAAGCTGAAATTAAAGAGGGAGAGAGAGAGAGGTATGTTAGGGTTAATGTGGAGAGCTTAGGCACTGGCTGTACGAGGGAGATCTCCTGAAGACAGCTCCAGATTGGGAGAGGGTGAAGTTTGAATCAGGCATCCCGTCAAGCCAGAAAAATCTTGGGCCACAAAAAGCAGTCTTGTTCTGAAATCTTGGATTTCCACAGCAGAGTAGAAGGAAGTCTGATTGGTTGGGTGATATGCCTTTCTTAAACCTACATGGTTTACAGCGACTATACATTCTTTCAAGGCACAAAAACCCCAAAAGTCAGTCAACAGCAGCTAACAAAGGGAGTTAAGTATTGTTTAAGATTAAAAGAAAAGGCCTATAGCTTTGGCAGAAATTGTAATAACCCTGAGGATTGGGAGGATTTCAGAATACAGCAAAGGAGAACCAAGATACTGCTAAAGAAAGGGAGAAGAGAATATGACTGCAAAATGGCAAAAAACATTAAAAGTGATTGAAAATGTTTCAATAGTTAGTAAGAAGACAAGGTTTGCCTAAAACAACAATATAGGCAGAACAAGAAGAATTTATGATGGGGAAAACAGAAAGGGAAGAGAAGCTAAGTTATTAGCTTGCGCTTGTGTAGGGTCTGTTCATGTTAGAATATGATGTGGAGATGCCGGTGAATAAACCTGTTGGACTTTAACCTGGTGTTGTGAGACTTCTTACCATGTTAGAATAGACATAGACAAAACTGGCCCGAAGTTGAACTTCTTTTATTGAGCATTGTTTAAAATTAAAAACTGTAGAAACAGAGAGAGAGAGAGAGAGAGAGAAGCTGGGGACTGGGTTCACAGCCAGGCCCTGTACAGACCTGAACTCAGACCTTGCACAGGACTGAACTGAACTAAACAGATAACTGTAACTTACAATATATGAATTCTTATCTGTGTTATTGAAATAGCTGGGCACGCACAGTCTCCAACTTACATAAACAATTGGCAGCTGTGTGGCCGTGAAAAACTTTGTTTAGCATAATCTCTGCTAACATTGTACTTTGAAAGAATGCAGTCAATTTCTAAGCTTATCCCAGAATTCCCAGCTGAGTTTTAAAATTTGTTCAAGTTAGCTTTAAAGCTTAGCAGAGTTAGTTACACAGACAAAAATATCTTAAAATGAAGTCTTATAACTGAAGCAAACCATACAAAGGATCCTACAGCTGGTCGACACTGAGGAAGATGCAATAAATCTCCCAGAATTAGAGATCTAAGGGACTATGAAGAATAAGGAATTGAAGATTAGTATTACTAAGAAGGATGTATTGGAGAAATTATTCTATATCCCAAAATGTTGAGGGATGTAGCTATGGAGATAGTGAATGCATTTCTTCCAAAATTCAATAGATTCTGGAATGGTTCCTGCAGATTGGAAGATAGCAAATGTCACCCCACTATTTAAGAAGGGAGGGAAAAAAGAGGGACAACAGACCTGCTAACTTTACATCAGTAGTGGGGTAAATGCTAGAATCTATTCTAAAGGGTGTGATAAATAGACAGTTGGATAATAATGATCTGACTGGGCTAAATCATGCTTGATGAACCTGTTGGGAGTTTTTTGAGGATGTTATTAACAGAATTGATGAATGGGAGTTGGTGAACATAGTATACTCGGATTTTCAAAAGGTTTCTGATCAAGTCCCCCACAGGAGGTTGGTTAGCAAAATTAAAGCATGAAATAGGAGATAATTTACTGGCATGGTTTAAGGATTCCCTAAGAGGTAGAAGACAAGAGTAAAAATATATGGGTCATTCTCGCATTGGCAGGCTGTGACTAGTGGGGTACCCCGCAAAGATCAGTACTTGGAACCCCAGCTGTTCACAATATATATTAATTATTTGGATGTGGGAACCAAATATATTTCCAAGTTCACAGATGAGACAAAGCTAGGTGGGAACATGAGGAAGATGCAACGTGGCTTCAAATTCAAAATCCAATTGAATCCAATTGACTTGGAAATATATCGCCGTTCCTTTGCAGTCGCTGGGTCAGAATCCTGGAATTCCCTCCCTAATGGCATTGTGGATCAACCCACAGGAGATGGACTGCAGCAATTGAAGAAGGCAGCTCACCACCACCTTCTCAAGGGCAACTGGGGATGGGCAATAAAGGCTGGCCAGCCAGCGACGCCCATGCCCCACGAATGAATTTTTAAAAAATTCATAAGTCTCCACAAGATAGACAAACAAGATCCAAGCTGACAAGATAAGGCATTGCATCCCATCTTCGCCTTGATCCAACGCTTGATCTTAGCCAAAAGGTGAGACTGGGAGAATATTCTACAGGAATACTGGGGTAAAACAGAATTCTACTGCTCTCCTTCCTAATGTGTTGTGCCACAATGCCACCCACAGGATTACACATTCTAATGAAATGACCTTAGGGAGTGAAAGTGATTCACTGAAAACGCCACACTTGGATTAATTTCAGGTTGTGCAAAAGAAAGTCAAGCTCATTACAATAATGTGCAAAGTTTGTCAAAATTGACTTTATGTGCTCAAAGATTTCATATTATTTCAGATATTAATTACATGGAAATTGACCTAACCCGACTCAGAATCCAAAAGCTACAAACAATTTATGTGATTCAACAGCGGACGACAGTCTGCTCATGATCCTGGATGTTACAGCATTTTGGGAAGAGCCCTGGCTTTTCATAGAAACCATAGATCCCTACAGTGCAGGAGGCGGCTATTTGGCCCATCGAGTCTGCACTGACCACAATCCCACCCAAGCTCTATTCCCATGCATTTCCCCTAGCTAGTCCCCTTGTCAATTTAGCACAGCCAATCCACCTAACCTGCACATCTTTGGACTGTGGGAGGGGCGGCACGGTGGCACAGTGGTTAGCACTGCTGCCCCACAGCGCCGAGGACCCGGGTTCGATTCCTGGCTTGGGTCACTGTCTGTGCGGATTTTGCACGTTCTCCCCGTGTCTGCATGGGTTTCCTCCGGGTGCTCCGATTTCCTCCCACAGTCCAAAGGTGTGCGGGTTAGGTTGATTGGTAAATTAGTGTGCAGGTTGCTAAGTTGACTCTAGTTTCGGGGGGATTCACAGGGTAACTATATGGGGTTATGGTGATAGGGTGGGATTGTTGTCGGTGCAGGCTTGATGGACTGAATGGCCTCCTTCTGTACTGTAGGGATTCTATGATTCTATGAAATCGGAGCACCCGGAGGAAACCGACGCAGACACGGGAAGAATGTACAAACTCCACACAGACAGTGACCCTAGCTGGGAATTGAACCTGGATCCCTGGTGCTGTGAGGCAGCAGTGCTAACCACTGTGCCACCGTGCCGCCCTGAAATATAAATCCCCGAAAAATACATTTTCTTAACAGATGGGTTCTTACAACAACTGATGGTAGCTATTACCTGGACTGATTTCTTATTAAATTCCTTAGTGGCCATGATGGGATTTGAACTCATGTCCACAGCTTTGGCCTGGGGCTCTGGATTACTAGCCCAGTGACATTACCACTGTTCTACCCTCCTCCCTTTTACTGAGTGGCAGTAGCTGACAGAAGGGCCATTGAGTGAGCTGCCTGTGTCAAGTCTTGCAAGAACTGCAGGGTTTCACGGTGTTGGGTGTTATTTTCAGGGTTCAGTAAGTAAATTTTCTTCTGGGACCTCAGTTATGGCTTTTTCCCTGTGCATGCCTGAGCAACTGAAATGAAAACTGAATTGACATTTCAACAGAAGTGCACAAGTGTTCGACAGTCCGCGTAGGAATAATGGAACCCAACGCTGCTTGCTGCAACTACAGTTTGGAGTTTGCAACATGAAGGGAACCTCAAGCCACTCACAATGAAATTCATGTAGCTGCTTTTGCATTCTTCTTAACAAAAGCATTTTAAAAAGTGCAACAAGGTTTGCAAACTACATTTCACAATACTGCAAACTATAATAACTAATCAGTATTGGCTGCCCCCAATTTCTTTATCAAGAACTGCAGAGAAAACAATGAGAAAATGAGAAGCTTGGATCATTTAAATCTTTTAACATGGTAATTCTGTACTGCATTTACCAAATAGTTGATGTCCGGAAGTAGGAGTATGTTAGCATAATAGTTATGTTACTGGGCCAATGATCCAGAGAAATGAGTTCAAATCCAATCCCCCCTTCCCGCCACAAGGCAGCTTTGGAGTTAAATTCAATTAACTAGTTCATAGAATCCCTACAGTGGAGGAGGCGGCCATTCAACCCATTGAGTCTGCACCAACAACAATCCCACCCAAGCCCTTTCCCCGTAACCCCACATATTTACCTCGCTAATCCCTCTAATCTATGCATCTAAGGACATGAAGGGGCAATTTAGCAAAGCCAATCCACCTAACTTGCACATCTTTGGACTGTGGGAGGAAACTGGAGCACCCGGAGGAAACCCACTCAGGCACGGGGAGAACGTGCAGACTCCACACAGACAGTGACCCAAGCTGGGAATCGAACCCAGGTCCCTGGAACTGTGAAGCAGCAGTGCTAACCACTGTGCTGCCCAACTGTGCAACCCAAAATAGTAAGAGTTTTAACAACACCAGGTTAAAGTCCAACAGGTTTATTTGGTAGCAAATGCCATTAGCTTTCGGAGCGCTGCTCCTTCGTCAGATGTTGTTAAAACTCTTACTGTGTTTACCCCAGTCCAACGCCGGCATCTCCACATCATAACCCAAAATAAATCATGAATAAAAGAAAATCACATTTCGGTGCTACTCTGTTTTATTATGTCTCTGTGAAGTGCTCTGGGATGTTTTAATTCAAGGTGCTATATAAATAGAAGTTGTAATAATGGTGACCACAGGAACTCCTGGATTGTCATTAAAAACCCATGAAGTTCATTACTGTCCTTTAGGGAAAGAAATTTTTCATTCTTATCTGGTCTAGCCTCTATGCGACCCCAGATCCACAGCAATGTGGTTGACTCTTGACAACCATCTGAAATGCCTGGCTAACCACTCAGTTGAATTCAAGGTGGCAGCTCACCACTGCCTTTGGAAGGATAAATAGGAATAGATAATGAATGTTGGCCTTGCTAGCAATGTCCACACTCCGTGAATGAATAAAGAGATATGGTGCTCAAGTGTAGAAAATTATTTCCTCATGTTACTTGTACTGTGTACAGTTTTGGTTTCCTTACTTGAGAAAAGATATACTGGCACTGGAGGGGGTGCAGAGGAGATTCACTAGGTTGATTCTGGAGTTGAGAGGGTTGGCTTATGAGGAGAGTATGAGTAAACTGGGGCTATACTCATTGGAATTCAGAAGTATGAAGGGAGATCTTATAGAAACATATAATATTATGAAGGGAATAGATAAGATAGAAGCAGGGACGTTGTTTCCATTGGCAGGTGAAACTAGAATTAGAGGGCATGGCCTCAAAATAAGGGGGAGCAGGTAAGGGGGAGCAGGTTTAGGACTGAGTTGAGGAAGAACTTATTCACCCAAAGGGTTGTGAATGTGTGGAATTCCCTGCCCAGTGAAGCAGTTGAGGCTACCTCATTGAATGTTTTTAAGGCAAGGATAGATACATTTTTGAACAGTTAAGGAATTAAGGGTTATGGTGAGCGGGCGGGTAAGTGGAGCCGAATCCACGAAAAGATCAGCCATGATCTTATTGAATGGTGGAGCAGGCTCGAGGGGCCAGATAGCCTACTCCTGCTCCTAGTTCTTATGTTCTTATAAGGAGATGTGTTAATCAGTGTTTCAATGCATTTCCAAACTGGTGAAACTGCAGCACTAATGTCCTGTTGTACTGCACATGGGTGGCACAGTGGCACATGGGTGGCATGGTGGCACAGTGGTTACCACTGCTGCCTCACAGCGCCAGGGACCTGGGTTCGATTCCCAGCTTGGGTCACTGTCTGTGTGGAGTTTGCACGTTCTCGCCGTGTCTGCGTGGGTTTCCTCCGGGTGCTCCGGTTTCCTCCCACATTCTGAAAGACGTGCTGGTTCGGGTGCATTGGCCTGAACAGGCACCGGACTGTGGCGACTGGGGAATTTCCCTAGTGTTAATGTAAGCCTTACTTCTGACTAATAAATAAACTTTACATTAAAATCAAGAAAGATCTGTTAATTAAAACCTAACACTGCATGCATGACAAACCAGAAAAAAGTTGTTTGTTGCTGCTGTTTACTCAACTGGCTCAGGAATTAATTCCAGTATATCTGCAAGCTGGTTTTAGTTTTAAATTGCTTTCCAAGTGGCACTCTGTGGTACAGCCAGATGCAGATAGCTGTGGAGGCTGACTGAATATATATAAAGATGAGATAGGCCGATTTTTGAACCATAATGGAGTCAGGAGTTATGGGGACCATGCAGGAAAGTGGAATTGGGGCTGAGATCAGAATCCACACCATCAACTTTCTCATGGCTTTTCCAAATCTCCACTCATCAATCTGCAAGTTCTAAATTCCAACACATTCAGAACTCCATTGCCCACATTCTATTCCACGCACAGTCCCACTTAGCCATCATCTCATCTTAACTGACCTCCAAGACCTTTGGCATATTCAGCTTCAAAATCTGCAACCTGTCAACTAAATGCCCCTGATCCCCTGCCCCATTCCTTTGTGGTTTCCCTGTGCCTGGCCAAACCCTTTGCTCTGTATCCACCCCCCCCCCCCCCCCCCCCCCCTCAGTTTGCCATTGGTGTATGAGTCTTCCATCATTTTCCCCTAGATTCTAAAACTCTTTCCCAAAACACCTCCAGCTGCTATATCTCACCACCCTGAATCGCTTCCACAAACCCTGCTTTGTTAACCATGTCTTGGTGCTCTCCCCTTACTTCTATTCCTATTTAGTTCTGACTGTGACGTGCCTTGAGACATATTACTACGATAAAACTACTACATAAAGCTAAGTTTTTGGTGATGACTTAGTAACTAAACTACACAAAATGTTAACAAGCATCAATTTTCCTCCACTTGCCATGCGGAATGACCCTTTCCTCGATACAGACATTAGGAAACAAGGAAGCAGAGGCCAGTTTTGCGAAATCCACACTCTGGGACTTCCAAAAATGGTTGGAGTGGGACAGGGTAGGAGGGTTACATGTATAGCTGAGCCTGTGCCTGCCTAACTCCTGCTCCTACTTATTACATTAAGATCATATTTACCCAATGTAAAGCGTTGTTGCTTCCAGCCAGAATAATCAACAAAATGAGGCTTGAAGAAAACCAGAGAAGCAAAGCAATGTCAATGACCTTGCAATGGTTACAATGAACGAATGTACTTATCATATCTGCACAAGAATCATCTAAAACCTAAAGACAGAAACTAGACATCCTTACAAACCTGGCTTCTCGATCAGGTAAACCAAAATGGGACAAAGGAAACAATCTCAAACATGCTGCTTCAGAACCTGAACCTATTGTTGTTCTGAAACACTGATATATAGCTGCAGTTTGATAATAATGGGCTAATACACCTTCATCTCTGGCACCCAGAGTGAAAATCTGTCCTGACTGACAAGTTAAATTACATTAAGATCATATTTACCCAATGTAAAGCGTTGTTGCTTCCAGCCAGAATAATCAACAAAGTCAACTGTCAGGGGGAAGTCATACTTACGATAAGCACTGTAAGTCAGATGACCGGCAGGACATATGTGGAAACTAATATACTCCATAAGAGGGGCTAACTTCAAACAAATGCAGGCAATTTCTTGCACACCCAAATAGCAGATCCACCCCCAGAGCATGTTCACTCAGCCCATGATAACTTGCACCAAGTTAAGGAGGGCTAAACACCCCCCCACCAAAAATTACGGTTATGATTTCTGATCTAGCTGGGGATATTTGACTAACTAACTCTGCTTCCTGCCCCTTTAGCGCACAGTGACTATAATCTTAGTGCAGCCAAGAGATGTAAATTTGAAAGAAAACAAAGGTCTGTTAATGGCAAAATATGTCTTGGCACAATTAGGGAATTGTTCTCCGACAATAAATTAAGATGATGTTCATGCAGTGTGTGTGAAACCCATAAACAAAAAACAGACGGCAAACAACAAGTTCTGCATTATTCTCCAAGCAGAATTTATGAATAATCTGGCACACTGAAGATGCCATGTGGTGCTATAACTTCATTGGATTTTAATCATTGTTTTATATTCACAAATTGCTAATGATGGTACAGTACCTCTAAAAGTGGCAGTAAATCAAAATAGCTCATCCAGTTGTTGGAAAGAGCAGGCATCTAAGCAAGCATTCTGTTGTCCCAGTATGCAAACCAAATACCAGGGCAGCGTGCTTTGAGGGGCACATAGCAGTGGCACAGTGTTTAGCACTGCTATCTCACAGCGTCAGGGACCCAGATTCAATTCTGGCATTGGGTGACTGTGCATGTGTGAAGTTTGCACGTTCTCCCCTGTGTCAGTGCAAGTTTTCTCCGGGTGCTCCGGTTACCTCCCACACTCCAAAGATGTGCGGGTTAGGTTGATTGGCCATGCTAAATTGCTCCTTAGGGTCAGGGGGACTAGCAGGGTAAATACATGGGGTTACGGGGATAGGGCCTGGGTAGGATTGATATCGGCGCAGGCTCGATGGGCCAAATGGCCTCCTTCTGCACTGTAGGGATTCTATCAAACCTGCTTTCTTCTCTTCCCCATGCTGGCATCCTCTACACAGTAATAATCAAAGACCATTGAACCAAGGATCTATTTACAGTGTTATTGGGAGAAAAGAATCCATTCTAATCAAAATATTTTTGGACACAATGCCAAAATGTGTCTGCAGTTTTGTTTAAGAAAATGCTGACACTGGGCACAGAATGTACTGCACTGAAAACAGGACAAGTAGGCTTGGAATGTTATCATTCACCACTTTAACACACAAAAAGGGCATTGTCAATTCACATTTCTGTTTTACTGTCTGAACCTCATCTTTAGGAGAACCTGAAGGTAACTAACTGTGGTTGCTAGGGTAACTGAATTAATTTTCCTAACTTCAAGCACGACTCATTTGAATATTGGATAGGCCTGGTTTTCAGGTGCTCTGGAATGCCTACTGTTGTCACCATTGGAGAGAGAGAATGTCCAAACAATATAAAAACCTACAAATGGTGAAAGAAATTAAAATACAGTTTTTTTTCTCAGCACTCTTCCCTCGGTCTCTTTCCCCTGCCCTCCATTCCCCCCCTTCTCCCTCAAGTTACTGATTCACGCTGAGGAATAGTTTTGCAGGTAATATTACTAACGTTTATTACCTTGGTTCATGTTCTTCACGTGTGAATCTTGACACTAAATGTCAGAAAGCTATGTGGGGGTGGACATTGTAGCTTGGCTTGATCCTGCCACATGCACAAATTCCAGCAATTTTATTGAATAGCAAACAGTACCATGGACAAAGGCTGATTTTTCTCCCACGTGCCCAGGGAATACTGAGGTCAACTTCAATATTCCCATGACCTGTGCAATTAACTGGGGTAAATATCCTGGACCTGGTTCTACCAGTTCTCTCAGAACCATGGAATCCCTACAGTGCAGAAGGCGGCCATTTGGCCCATCAAGTCCGCACCGACTCTCCAAGAGAGCATTCCACCCAGCCCCGCCTCTCTGCTCTATCTCCGTAACCCCATGCATTTACCATGGCTACTCTGCCTAATCTACATATCTTTGGACACTAAGGGACAATTCAGTATGGTCAATCCACCTAGCCTACACATCTTTTGGAGTGTGGGAGAAAACTGGAGCACCCGGAGGAAACACGTGCAAACGCGGGGAGAACATGCAAACTCCACATAGACAATCATCCAAGGCCGGAATTGAACCCGGGTCCCTGGCGCTGCGAGGCAGCAGTGCCAACCACTGTACATTGGTGATCGTATGAATCAGTAACATATCATATACATTTACCCAAGTCATTTGGGTGCACGAATTAACAGCAACTGTCTGCAAACTTCAATAATGATAACTTCTACAAGAATACAGGTGGCATCAAAACCTTTCATTTTAATGTTTCTTCATCGAAAACATTCATGCAAATATATGCATCAAAATGCAGTGACTGAATGATACAGCAAGCCAGCATTCTACCTTTTCACTTCAACATGGGGCTATTAATAGCAATCGTCCCATGCTACCTCTTCGTACCCTGAGGTTTGACATTACCCTCCTGTAATTATCCTTTCAGTTTCTTCCCAGCAGCTAAAGACAATGTCATTCGAAGAATTATTTCCAACCACCAGCAGTGTTGAAAAAACACACTTGTGATTTACACCAGAAACAGTTGAATCCACTTAATTCTCAGCTATTCCAAATTATTTACAACCTCGCTCACATGAAAACATCAGCAATAAGTTCCAGTTATGGAACACCTTAAACACCACAAAAATGAGATGTGGAGGATATATGCGAGCAAAATCATTGCATTAAAACTTGTTAACACATTTCTGCAATTAACTTGGTTATTGAATTTTTCAGCGTCACACTTTCTATTCTTCTCCTTACACTGGCTAGTTACTTTCCACCAGTATACCTAACCATAGGTACAGCTGGGTTGGTAATAGTTTGACATCTTCATCTTGAGACACGTTATTGCAATTAGACTTTGGGCACAGCAACCACAGAAATGTCTTGATCTTTACCACGCAAACAAAAAGGCATCCGCGGCAAAATGGAGAGCAACGGCAGTAATCTGCAGGTTGCTACACATCAGGAAACACGGCATTTACAGATAAAGCAGGACAGACTCCCCATGAGTAAAGGGTCATACACACAAGGTCAAAAAGATACAACATGGTTGCGAGGAATATTCATTCTGTGAGGCAGACAATAGGGTGGGAACCTGGCAAATCCAACAATGACCGAGTTAAAGCGCTGGGAGACAGTCAGCATTACTGGACTCGTGATCCAGAGGCCTGGACTAATAATCATGAGAACAAGAGCTCAAATCCTACCATGAATCTGAATTCAGTTTAAAAATCGTGAAATTAAAGTTAGGATCTATGTAGGTGGGTGAATCGCTGCTGTAAGAGGGAGGGTAAATTGCTGTTTGGGCTTGGGCAAACAATAGATATGTTTGTTTGTGGAATTAGCTCATTATTATATGGGACATTACAGATTCATGGTAGGGTTTGAGCTCTCATTCTCACGATTATTAGTCCAGGCCTCTGGATTACGAGTCCATCTGTGGAGCTATCAGGTTGTTTTAAAGAGCTAACTGATTCCCTCATACTCCCTTACAGTCTGAGGATTCAGGGTAGACCATTTAGGACGGAGGCGAGGAAACATTTCTTCACCCAAAGAGTGGTGAGCCTGTGGAATTCATTACCACACGAAGTAGTTGATGCCAAAACATTTGAATGTATTCCAGAAGCGGCTGGGTATAGCACTTGGGGCGAATGGGATCAAAGGTTATGGGGAGAAAACAGGATTAGGTTATTGAGTTGGATGATCAGCCATGATCGTAATGAATGGCGGAGCAGGCTCGATGGGTCAAATGGCCTCCTCCTGCTCCTATCCTCTATGTTTCTATATTCTTTGTGACTCAGAGAAAACTGCGCTTCTTTCCCTAAATGTTTGATTTTTAAAAATTTGATTTATTATTGTCACATGTATTAGGATACAGTAAAAAGTATTGTTTCTTGCACGCTATACAGACACGGCATACCATTTATAGAGGAGGGAGTGCAGAATGTAGTGTTACAGTCATAGCTAGGGTGTAGAGAAAGATCAACTTAGTGTGAGGTAGGTCCATTCAAAAGTCTGATGGCAGCAGGGAAGAAGCTGTTCTTGAGTTGGTTGGTACGTGTCCTCAGACTTTTGTATCTTTTTCCCGACGGAAGAAGGTGGAAGAGAGAATGGCTCTAATGTGCTTGACTCTCACTGCCCTCTGAAGTGGCCGAGCACTTTAATGTGTGGTATCAAACTGCTCCTCAGGGCAACTGGGGAACAGGAATATAAAACAGCTGAGCCCACAACACCCACATCCTAAGAATGAGTTTTAAAAATTCAACTATCCATGAGTCATTTCACAAGGTTCCTCAGGGAATCTCAGCTGTGTTTGCTTCAACGTCATCCTTCATTGTGAAGAGATGCAATTTGATATTTTTTGAGAAAAATAATCAAACTAAATATGATAATAACAATTAATTCAAGCACTATTTTAAAAGTATAGCATATTTCCACTCACCCCATCTGTGCACACATTACTAATTCATTCCTACTCTTGGCAGGAAGGATGAAAATCAGCATCCACCTCTTCACACTCAATATTTCTAATTATCCACCATTCTATGGAGATCCAATAAGTGACATCAATGCCCCAGGCAGAAATGTCCCATTTAATAATGAGCTAATTCCGCAAACAAAATATCTACTGTTGCTCCAAGTGCAATCAGCAGCTGACTCTCCCTCTTAAAGCAGTGTTTCACCCACCTACATAGACTAGGAAGGATGTTATTAAACTGGAAATCGTGCAGAACAGATTTACAAGGATGTAACCGGGACAGAAGGTTTGAATTATAAGGAGAGGCTGGTTAGGCTGGGACATTTTTCTCTGGCGCGTAGGAAGATGAGGGGTGACCTTATGGAGGATTATAAAATCATGAGGGGTGTGGCTAAGGTGAATAGCTTTATATAAGATGAAAAGGTCTTTTCCCCAGGGTAGGGGAGTCCAAAACTAGAGGGCATAGGTTTAAGATGAGAGGGGATAGACTTAAAGGGATCTGAGGGGCAACTTTTTCACACAGAGGGTGGCGTGTATATGGAATAAGCTGCCAGAGGGAGGTGGTAGAGGCCGGTACAATGACAACATTTAAAACACATTTGGACAGGCACATGGATGGGAAAGGTTTAGAGGGATATGGGCCAAACACAGGCAAATGGGACTAGTTCAGTTTAGGAAACCTGGTCGGTATGGACGAGTTGAGCCGAAGGGCGTGTTTCCGTGCTGGATATCTCTATAACTGTAATTCAGGACAAGAGAGTTCCTCCTTCCTCCCCTCAGCAACTTATATTTGCATAGCACTTTTAATATAACACATCCCAAAATGCTTCACAGCAGCATTATAAAACTGAGTATGACACTGAGCCATGTGACATATTAGTCAGGTGACCAAAAGCTTTGTCAAAGAGGCTGGTTTTAAGAAGGGTCTTAAAGGTCAAAAGTAACATAGCGAGGCGGAGAGAGGTAGGAGGGGACTTTCAGTGCTTAAGGCAACTGAAGACAGGCCCATCAATCAGGGGATACTCAAAAGGCCAGAATTAGATGAGCTCAGATATCTCGGAAGATTGTGGGAACGAGAGGTTGTAGAGATGAGTTTGTGCGAGACCATTGGGATTTGGAAACAAAGGGGGGAGGGGGAGCGATTCTCCCAAAAATGTTCTGAGTGCTGAATTGGCGGGAAAACTGGTGTACACCACGATTGTTTTTTCAGTGAGAATTCAGATTCGAATCTCCCACACTCTGCAATGCAGAGGTCACAATTGGAAATATCATTAAATATCATTAACAGTTCCAGGTCCTCTGTGCATGCGCAGTGGCCCCGATCTGTCATCCTCCCGATCGCTAGCCAGCTCGACCGCTGGCCAGCCCAGGACCCCCACAGTGCTGCCCCTCCAAGCACGGCCCAATCGCAGCCCTCATGAGCATTCCTGAGTCAGCCCCGACCTCCCCCACGTCCAGGAGCACCCCGTTCCCCAGCAACCCCCCCGCTACGAGAGGCAGACCCCCCCCCCCGGAAGACTGTCCCCCCCAGCCCACCCCAATCACTGGCCTCCCTCCAGTCCTGACTGATCCCCATGCAGAGTGGCAGCGGGACCCCCCCAACAATCGACCCAAGCCCTGCCCCCATGGCGCTGCCCCATGGCCGATGGGCAGTGGTAAGGTGCCCCTTGGGCATGGGCACTTTGCCCCTTGGCAGTGCCGGGGGCACAGGCCGGCACCGCTCAGATGCCCATGCCCAGGGGGGCACCACCCCCCCACTGCCTGACCGCCTGTGGGGGCCCCGATTGTCCCCCTTTCACTAAAGCAGGGTGTCCTGCTAGTTCCCCGAAAGTGGGAGCTACTCTAAACCCCGCTGGAGTGAAATTATACTGGCGGGGTGGGGGATGCTATCGGGCCCAGAGAATTCAGTCCCAGGCCCGCTAATCACATTTAAATGACATTAAAATATTATGATCACTTACCTGCTGTTCCCACCTGTTTCCAGTGTGGTCCCGACTGCGCGGATATTCGTCACTGGGTGATGCGCGCGCGGTGGAACGCATGTGTGAATCGGCGCACGCACGATTCTCCCAATCCAATCCACCACAAAATTAGCGGGTGGAATGGGACAATCGCGGCCGAGAATTTTAAAATCAGTATGTTGTGTGACCAGGAGTCAACTAGTCAATGATGCCTCTTTCTAAAGATATTCAGGAATGGAACCTGAAGACATATTTACTGCTCAGTATTCGAAGTGAACTTAATATAATTCAATGCTTTAAAACGCTCTTTAAAATCTACCTCCTTGACCAAGCTTCAGGCCTACTATCCTTCTTATTGATGGAGATACCGGCGTTGGACTGGGGTGGGCACAGTAAGAAGTCTCACAACACCAGGTTAAAGTCCAACAGGTTTATTTGGAATCACGAGCTTTCAGAGCGCTGTCCCTTCGTCAGGTGATGAAGGAGCAGCGCTCTGAAAGGTCGTGATTCCAAATAAACCTGTTGGACTTTAACCTGGTGTTGTGAGACTTCTTACTATCCTCCGTATTGAGGGCGAATGTCAGACTGATAGATGCCATGGTGTTCTGACTCGGGTAAGGAACGGGACAGCAGGTTGTCCCATGTGTTCCAGGTCCATGAAGGGTTACAATAACCACGTTCTCTGCAACCGTAGTGCAGTCAGTGTTATAATTCTGCAGTACCCAGCTCTGGCCATTAGAAGCCCTCAGTGGACTAAGTAAATACTAAAGCAACCTCTACTTGCTAAAATTGTAGGACTTGATTTGCCACATGCGGTGCACAATATTAATGCTCCATCAGGTCCTCGCCCTGACAAATAAATACTGAATCTTCAGTTCAAAATTAGATTGCAACCCAAACCGTTTCTACGAATGCCAGACTTTGCACAGTCTTGAAGTATCTTGTACTTACCCTGATCAATCGGGTGCTGCGGCAGTTGACTAAGCTGGCTGTTCACTACTCCTGCATAGGTTCGTAGAAATGCCTCTTCACTTGGAGTGAGCTGTTAAAATAAAGATCCCCATTTTATTTTCCAAAGTTGGTTAGCAGCATTGTGGCATTTAAATATTATTTTCTGAAACAGGTTCTGCATCAACATGGAAATGACAGAACTGGGCCACAAGAATGACCTAATAATCTACAAGCAACTAATAAATTTTACCAGTGTAATATGCATCATTTTCTTGAGGTGAAGGGGTAGCAAGTCAAACTGGAGAGAGTTTTGAGTGCAGAAAGGACACTGAAAAGAGACGCACTGTTTGTCTGACCCAACGATAAGCATAATTATAGAGGTCTATAAAATGATGAGGGGCATAGATCAGCTAGATAGTCAACATCTTTCCCCAAAGGTAGGGGAGTCTAAAACTGGAGGGCATAGGTTTAAGGTGAGAGGGGAGAGATACAAAAGGATCCAGAGGGGCAATTCTTTTTACACAGAGGGTGGTGAGTGTCTGGAACAAGCTGCCAGAGGTAGTAGTAGAGGCGGGTACAATTTTGTCTTTTAAAAAGCATTCAGACAAGTTACATGGGTACGATGGGTATAGAGGGATATGGGCCAAATGTGGGCAATTGGGATTAGCTTAGTGGTTTAAAAAAAAGGTGACATGGACAAGTTGGGCCAAAGGGCCTGTTTCCATGCTGTAAACCTCTGTGACTCTAATTTATTTTGGGGAAATGCAGCCCAGGCTATAGCGAGAAGCTCAAAATAAAACTCTGTTCCAACGCAGAAGGTTAACCTTTGCTCTTAAAATATATTCTCAATTTCCACCTCTCTTCAACCTCATCACCTCGCTGTTCATGCTTCACTTCTTTCTCTTGGGTAGCAGATCTCCAGTATTTTATATAGGTGGCTTGACAAACTGAAGCGTTACCAACTAAGCGTAATTGCTCAAGTACCAGCGTTTTCCAATGGTCTGGGACTACCTGCCCTATGCTGCTAGAAACTGAGCCTTTTTGTTGCAGAATCGTGACAAATACATGAATAGGATGGGAATATGGTCCCCGGAAGGGTAGGGGATTTTAGGGCATCATGGTCGGTGCAGGCTTGGAGGGCCGAAGGGCCTGTTCCTATGCTGTAATTGTCTTTGTTCTAATCAGTTACTAAGGTTGTAACTGCAGTTCGGTGTAGGAACTTGAGTTTGTTGCAGAGTGTGGCACCATGCCAAAGCACATGCCCAAGCTATCATAACCAAACCCATCTCTATCATTCAGACTCTATCATTGAGCATTGCCAACTGAGCAGGGGGAAAGAGAACTAACGCCCCTCCCTGGCCCCTGCCACCTTCCTAAGTGAGAATGTGGAGGCTGATTTCAATCCTACTCCACTTATAAACAGGACCTGCAGACAAAATCTGGAGACCGATCCAGGTACTTTCCTGCTCTGTATGGATTAGTGCCACACGACACACCAGTGAGCCATCGGGGAGATGCTCGACTTCAGACATCAGTGCAGATATGCAGACTTTTTACTGCTGCGCTGCCCCAGGCTAATACTTTGAGGTGCTCCACCCACTTTGTCCTCAGATGTTCCACTTTATGCTTACAGTCTGAACACGATCAACACATTTCTGTTTTATCTTCTCTCTCAAAAAATGCGAAAACTTTACAATTCCTGTTTAACGGTTTATTATACTTTTGCAATAAGCTAATTCTGCTCCATGTCTTTAGAAAGATCCACTGGAGGAGATCATGGAATCCCTACAGTGCAGAAGGAGGCCATTTGACCCATCAAGTCAGCACTGGCCACATTCCCACCCAGCCCCTACCCCCATAACCCCACGTATTTACCCTGCTAATCTCTCTGATACTAAGAGGCAATTTAGTATGGCCAATCCACCTAACCTGCACATCTTTGGCTGTGAGCAGAAACCGGAGCACCCGGAGGAACCCCACGCAGACACGAGGAGAATGTGTGAACTCCACACAGACAGTGACCCAAGCTGGGAATTGAACCCGGGTCCTTGGCGCTGTGAGGCCGCTGTGCTGACCATTGCCCCACCGTGCCAGGTAATCTCATTCAAGACGCAAAAGGGCCTGGATAAACAAACATCAATGGGACCAAAACTGCTTGGCCCTTCTGATACTTCAGCAAGTGTGCAGCACCAGGATCTGCAATGTGCCCAGAACCCAAACTCTAGGCTCAACCTACATCAGGTAGACAGGAAGGTGGGTTGAAGTGTGTCTACTTCAATGCAAGGAGCATCCGGAACAAGGTAGATGAACTTGGGGCGTGGATTGGTACTTGGGACTACGATGTTGTGGCCATTACGGAGACGTGGGTAGAACAAGGACAGGAATGGTTGTTGGACGTTCCGGGGTATAGATGTTTCACTAAGTGTAGGGAAGCTGGTAAAAGAGGTGGAGGAGTGGCATTGTTAATCAAGGATAGTTTAACGGCTGCGGAAAGGCACTTCGTGGGGGATCTGCACACTGAGGTAATATGGGCTGAAGTTAGAAATAGGAAAGGAGCGGTCACGTTGTTAGGAGTTTACTATAGGCCCCCAAATAGTAATAGAGATGTGGAGGAAGAAATTGCTAAGCAGATTATGGATATGTGTGGGGGTCACAGGGTAGTTGTCATGGGGGACTTTAACTTTCCAAATATTGATTGGAACCTTTGTAGGTCAAATAGTTTGGATGGGGCAGTTTTTGTGCAGTGAGTGCGGGAGGGTTTCCTGACACAATATGTGGATGGGCCGACTAGAGGTGAGGCCACATTGGACTTGGTACTGGGAAATGAACCGGGCCAAGTGTTAGATTTGGTTGTGGGAGAGCAATTTGGAGATAGTGACCACAATTCGGTGTCTTTTGTTATTGCAATGGAGAGGGATAGGGCCGTACGGCAGGGCAAGGTTTACAATTGGGGGAGGGGTAATTATGATGCGATTAGGCAAGAATTAGGGGGCATAAGTTGGGAACAGAAACTGTCAGAGAAAGGAACTAATGAAAAGTGGAACTTTTTCAAGGAACAAATACTGGATGTCCTTGATAGGTATGTTCCTGTCAGGCAGGGAGGAAATGGCCGAGTGAGGGAACCATGGTTCACAAAAGAGGTGGAATGTCTTGTGAAAAGGAAGAGGGAAGCTTATGTAGGGATGAGGAAACAAGGTTCAGATGGCTCGATTGAGGGTTACAAGTTAGCAAGGAATGAGCTGAAAAAGGGGCTTAGGAGAGCTAGGAGGGGACATGAGAAGTCCTTGGCGGGTCGGATCAAGGAAAACCCCAAGGCTTTTTACTCTTATGTGAGGAATAAAAGAATGACCAGGGTGAGGTTAGGGCCGGTCAAGGACAGTAGTGGGAACTTGTGTATGGAGTCAGTAGAGATAGGCGAGGTGATGAATGAATACTTTTCTTCAGTGTTCACCAAGGAGAGGGGCCATGTTTTTGAGGAAGAGAAGGTGTTACAGGCTAATAGGCTGGAGGAAATAGATGTTCGGAGGGAGGATGTCTTGGCAGTTTTGAATAAACTGAAGGTCGATAAGTCCCCTGGGCCTGATGAAATGTATCCTAGGATTCTGTGGGATACAAGGGATGAGATTGCAGAGCCTTTGGCGTTGATCTTTGGGTCCTCGATGTCCACGGGGATGGTGCCAGAGGACTGGAGAATGGCGAATGTTGTTCCTCTGTTTAAGAAAGGGAATAGAAATGACCCTGGTAATTATAGACCGGTTAGTCTTACTTCGGTGGTTGGTAAATTGATGGAAAGGGTCCTTAGGGATGGGATTTACGACCATTTAGAAAGATGCGGATTAATCCGAGATAGTCAGCACGGATTCGTGAAGGGCAAGTCGTGCCTCACAAATTTGATAGAATTTTTTGAGGAGGTAACTAAGTGTGTTGATGAAGGTAGGGCAGTTGATGTCATATACATGGATTTTAGTAAGGCGTTTGATAAGGTCCCCCATGGTCGGCTTATGATGAAAGTGAGGAGGTGTGGGATAGAGGGAAAGTTGGCCGATTGGATAGGTAACTGGCTGTCTGACCGAAGACAGAGGGTGGTGGTCGATGGAAAATTTTCGGATTGGAGGCAGGTTGCTAGCGGTGTGCCGCAGGGATCAGTGCTTGGTCCTCTGCTCTTTGTGATTTTTATTAATGACTTAGAGGAGGGGGCTGAAGGGTGGATCAGTAAATTTGCTGATGACACCAAGATTGGTGGAGTAGTGGATGAGGTGGAGGGCTGTTGTAGGCTGCAAAGAGACATAGATAGGATGCAAAGCTGGGCTGAAAAATGGCAAATGGAGTTTAACCCTGATAAATGTGAGGTGATTCATTTTGGTAGGACTAATTTAAATGTGGATTACAGGGTCAAAGGTAGGGTTCTGAAGACTGTGGAGGAACAGAGAGATCTTGGGGTCCATATCCACAGATCTCTAAAGGTTGCCAGTCAAGTGGATAGAGCTGTGAAGAAGGCCTATAGTGTGTTAGCTTTTATTAACAGGGGGTTGGAGTTTAAGAGCCGTGGGGTTATGCTGCAACTGTACAGGACCTTGGTGAGACCACATTTGGAATATTGTGTGCAGTTCTGGTCACCTCACTATAAGAAGGATGTGGAAGCGCTGGAAAGAGTGCAGAGGAGATTTACCAGGATGCTGCCTGGTTTGGAGGGTAGGTCATATGAGGAAAGGTTGAGGGAGCTAGGGCTGTTCTCTCTGGAGCGGAGGAGGCTGAGGGGAGACTTAATAGAGGTGTATAAAATGATGAAGGGGATAGATAGAGTGAACGTTCAAAGACTATTTCCTCGGGTGGATGGAGCTATTACAAGGGGGCATAACTATAGGGTTCGTGGTGGGAGATACAGGACGGATATCAGAGGTAGGTTCTTTACGCAGAGAGTGGTTGGGGTGTGGAATGGACTGCCTGCAGTGATAGTGGAGTCAGACACTTTAGAAACATTTAAGCGGTTATTGGATAGGCACATGGAGCACACCAGGATGATAGGGAGTGGGATAGCTTGATCTTGGTTTCAGATAAAGCTCAGCACAACATCGTGGGCCGAAGGGCCTGTTCTGTGCTGTACTGTTCTATGTTCTATGTTCTATCAAGAGTTTCCACTGGGCCTTACATAGGGTGGAATCTCCAGCTTCCCCATACAAGACCAATGGCACCAAATGGGCAGAAAAGGAGCTGGAGCCAGGGCTAGGATCTTATGGGCCAGGAGTTGCCTTGGTCCTGACATTTTGAAAACATGGCATGTCTAGAGGCTTCTATATAGTGAGATAAGGCATGGCGACCTTCAAATTGGAGCGATTTGGTTCCACTGGTGGGGGTGAGGGATCCAGCAAGGGAAATGACCTGGACGGTAGTCAGGTGCAAGTGTTTCCAGCAGCATAGCGGAAGTAGATCTCTACAGTGGTAGAGGCACCCATGGGCCACATGTAAATTATGTGCCTTTCCACTAACACAAGTCTCGGCAGGTTCAATGATGGAGGGGAACAGCAAGCAGAATCTGGACATGACTGCTGGCTGGGATCAAAGCCAACATGTCTGACATGATCAAAGATTCTGAAAAAGAACAAAGAGTAGCAGGATTATAAAGTACAGTTTGGTTTTAATTGCTTTATGCAGAAGTTGGTCAGCGCATGTATGGATTGTCAAGGGAGTTGATTGAATCAGCACGTTTACAGGAGTTATGAATGTACAGGTGAAAAATGTGATAAAGAGGCACGAGGGAGGTATCATGGGGTATAATATCTTAGATATTGCAACTAGCAAAATAGACAACAATGGTCTTATCTGGACATCTAAGTCAATGAACCACCCCAAGAAGGGACTAGCTAGGGTAAATGCATGGGGTTGCCAGGATAGGGCCTGGGTGGGACTGTGCTCGGTGCAGACTCGATGGGCCGAATGGCCTCCTTCTGCACTGTAGGATTCTATGATTATTCTTGTTTTATAATCCTAATTAGCTAGAATCAACTAAGACGACTCACATTTAAACAAACAAATACCTGAAACCACTGATAGGTAGATATTAGACTGATCATAATGTTTGCTCAATTACTGCAGTGATTTTTTCATTGTAAACAATTTGCCCTTCAGAATCTGGAATTAACACAAGTCTGCCAATGTATGCATAGTCAGGTTGCTTGGAATGTCATGTTTCTAACTCTTGTGTCAATGGGGTTAATTTTCTGAATAGTTTCAGTGTGCAGTGGCAGGAAAACCATCACAGGAAATCCAACTCTGCTTAGCAATCCCCTGCAGGAAAACAGCACAATTCAGAATTCAGAAGAGACTTCTGGTACTGGCTATCACAGCTCACGTTGTACAACACTGCTGCTGTTGCAAGCATGTGTGTGTAGCACTGTACCCTAGCGGAGCGGTATTTAATTTCATCTTCCTACAGCAACATTTGAGAAAAGCAGCACTGCGACATCCCAGAAGCAAAACCTAAATAAAGTTAATACAAGTTACATACAGAGCCTCCAAGATGCAAGTCCTGGACTGAGCTGAATTCACCAAACAATTGGAACTCTGTTGCTCCTGACATCGAGCATGGTGTGGGGTGGGGGGGTTTTGTGGGGAAATGGACAAGGAGATTAGTCAAGGTCACTGGGCAGTAATGAGCTCCACAGAAATGTTCACACACATAGATAGGATGTAAAATAAAAACAGGAAAAGCTCAGCATGTCAAGCAGCATCTTTGGAAAGAGAAAAACAGTTAATTATTTTGAAACAAATAGGACTCCTCTTTGGAATTCAGAAAGGACAGGATGTGATTGGGTTTTGCTGTGATCCTCCGTGGTTTGCCTCTTGTATGAAGGATGGCCACTTGGGCAAGATACTTGGGTGGCTCAGTGGTCAGCACTGCTGCCTCACAATGCCAGGGACCCGGGTTTGATTTCCGGCTTGGGTCGCTGTGTGTGGAGTCCACACGTTCTCCCCGTGTCTGCGTGGGTTTCCTCCGGGTGCTCTGGTTTCCTCCCACAGTTCAAAGATGTGTGGGTTAGGTGGATTGGCCACGTTAAATTGCCCTTTAGTGTCAGGGGGGCTAGCTAGCGTAAATGCATGGGGTTATGGGGTATGGGGATAGGGCCTGGGTGGGATTGTGGTCGGTGGAGGCTCGATGGGCCAAATGGCCTCCTTCTGCACTGTAGGATTCTATGATTCTATACTAGAGGCATTTCAGTCGCCTGGAGAACTGTAGCCAAGACTCAATACCTCCAAATCAAGGGATTGGTGCTGGGTCCACTGTTATTTGTCATTTATATTAATGACTTGGATGAGAATGTAGGAGGCATGGTTAGTAAGTTTGTAGATGACACCAAGATTGGTGGCATAGTGGACAGTGAAGAAAGTTATCTCGGATTGCAACGGGATCTTGATCAATTGGGCCAGTGGGCTGACGAATGGCAGATGGAGTTTGATTTAGATAAATGCGAGGTGATGCATTTTAATAAATTGAACCAGGGCAGGACTTACTCAGTTAATGGTAGGGCATTGGGGAGAGTTACAGAACAAAGAGATCTAGGGGTACATGTCCATAGCTCCTTGAAAGTGGAGTCACAGGTGGACAGAGTGGTGAAGGCGGCATTTGGCATGCTTGATTTCATTGGTCAGAACATTGAATACAGGAGTTGGGACGTCTTGTTGAAGTTGTACAAGACATTGCTAAGGCCACACTTGGAATACTGTGTACAGTTCTGGTCACCCTTATAGAAAGGATATTATTAAACTAGAAAGAGTACAGAAAAGATTTACTTGGATGCTACCGGGACTTGATGGTTTGAATTAAGAGAGGCTGGATAGACTGGGACTTTTTTCTCTGGAGCGTAGAAGGCTGAGGGGTGATCTTATAGAGGTCTATAAAATAATGAGGGGCATAGATCAGCTAGATAGTCAATATCTTTTCCCAAAGGTAGGGGAGTCTAAAACTAGAGGGCATAGGTTCAAGGTAAGAGGGGAGAGAGATACAAAAGTGTCCAGAGAGGCAATTTTTTCACACAGAGGGTGGTGAGTGTCTGGAACAAGCTGCCAGAGGTAGTAGTAGAGGCGGGTACAATTTTGTCTTTTAAAAAGCATTTAGGCAGTTACATGGGTAAGATGGGTATAGAGGGATATGGGCCAAATGCAGGCATTTGGGATTAATTTAGGGGTTTAAAAAAAAAGGACAGCATGGACAAGTTGGACCAAAGGGATGTTTCCATGCTGTAAACCTCTATAACCTCTAAATGACATGTTTTTGCAATTAATACGAACAATTTCAATAAAAACAATCTTGCTTTGGGAAGTTAAATTCTGACAAACTGTTCAAAATTCACTTTTATGTTTCGAGTATTAATTGAAGCTTTTGTTGAGATTATTTCATTGGTGTATCAGTGGTGTATCAATCTGGCTGTTCAAATTGGCAGCATGAAGGTAAGCAACAATGTTCCCTTGGACTCCGCAATCTCTCTGGTTGGAATAATTCCTGGAAGTTTCCTCTCTACTCCAAACCGTCCCTCCCTCATTTCCAATACTTTTATAACCTAATAGCGTCCAAAAAAAAAAATAAAGAAACATGTTTTAAAAATTCCCCAATGATTTTTCTCTCAGGTTTGCTCACAGCAGTATCCAGGAGATTAATCTATAATTCCTGAAGACTGCTGGAGTATCCTCACAGAGCCTAAGAGCGGGGGCTCAACGAAGTGGGAATCAAAGCTGCAGCAACCAAAACACTCTCCAGGTTCGATTACAGGAGAGCGCAGTTAATGGAAGATAATGTTGACATTATATGTCATTGCCTCAGGAACAACTCGAGTGTTGCCATGTCAATGGCTGAAGCACTGAATTATGTTGCTCCGGTAACTTCTGTGTGCAGGTTTTGTGTTTATGTAAAAATACCTGCAGTTGACTTCTGTAAATGCACCAATTGATTTATATACCATGTTCTTGTCAACCCAACTCATCTTTTCAGATGCTTAAAAGGTTGACTGCCAGAATGAGCACACAATTCGCTGCTTTTGTTCTTTTAAGAACTACAAGGTAAATACACAGGAACTTCTCTTGACTATTACAGACTCATCTTCTTACTTGATGCAGCAGTTAAATGAGTGATTTCAAAAACAGGGATTGCTAAATAAGAAAATATTGGCAGGCAAAAGAAGTTCATCTCCCTTAATCTGCTGGAAACTCACTTATTGTCATCCCAACAATCATCAAAATGGCAGTAAAATTGATGCAAGTTCTTTCTACACAACTCCATAGCTTTACAGTACATTAGGTTTATTCAGAATAGGCCACTAAAGCGATGTTTCTTTAAATGCAGCAGGGCTGATGAATGCAGAATTTCTAAGATCATTTTCATTCCAGAGTCCAACTGTGACATTTTTTTTCCCCACACAAATGATTTAATTCCTGAGCCTCTGCTCAAGGTTTCAGACGGTATCACAGAACCAAGGCTCTGAACTGACAAACATGTATTAGTGCCGTCTCTACACGCAATCAGAAACAAAAGCCTCAAGTCAAATAATCCTCCGTCTGGGCTGTTGCATGAAGAGTAGCCACTTTGGTGAGCAACCAGAAGGTGCATGTGGGATCACACTCTAACTAGGAATCAAGGCCCTCAGAAAATGAAGAGATAATGAGGAAAAAAAAGTAAAGGGAAAGAAGTAATTATGTTTAGTTCAACGATGGGGGGGGGGGGTCATCTTCTCAAAATTAATATTTAATTCAGTAAAGATCGAAAGCCACCTGCTATTCACTGGGAGACAAGACAGTAATAATGCTCTCCGTCATTCCTCGACTGCAAGTTTCACAGTGCTTGTTCACAATGCACTTTGCTCCATTGCTAGGTTGTACACAGCTTCTCTCATTGTCCGAGAAGCTCCTAGCCAAGCTAACAGAGTCACGCTCACTGAGCACAGTCAAGAGTTGCAAGTGTGCAGCTCCCTTATAGCCATTTTGCAAATTTTGAACAACTGCATGTTCATTGGAAGCAGGCTATAGTTATAATAAATATTTTTGGAACACAAGCACCTTCTCCAAACAACGGATCATCTTGACTTGGAACTATATCACAGCTCCTTCACTGCTGTTGAGTTATAAACCTGGAAATCCCTTTCAAACAGCACTGTGGGTGTACCAACCTGGTTGGAGTGGTGTAGCAGTTTAAGAAGATGACTTAACACCACCTTCTCAAGGGCAATTAGGGATGGGCTATAAATGCAAATGCTGGAAGTCAGTTTTCTAATTTAGTTGCACTCAGCACACCAAGTACCATCTGTGTGGAATCTTCGTTGAAACTCTGTATGAGTGAGCTTTGCCGTTATCACTTTATTATACAAAGTGGGAGCTCATGGTATGGGGGTAACATATTAGCATGGACAGAGGGTTGGTTAGCTAACAGGAAATGGAGAGTAAGGGACAAATGGTCATCATTTGGCTTTTAAGGGGCGTCTTGACAAATACATGAATAGGATGGGAATAGAGGGATATGGTCCCCGGAAGGGTAGGGGGTTTTAGTTCAGTCGGGCAGCATGGTCGGTGCAGGCGTGGAGGGCCGAAGGGCCTGTTCCTGTGCTGTAACTTTTTTTGTTCTTTCTTCTTTGTTCTAGACTCAAAATGTTGGCTCTATTCTCTCCCCACAGATGCTGTCAGACCTGATGAGGTTTTCCAGCATTTTCCATTTTTGTTTCAGATTCCAGAATCCGCAGTATTTTGCTTTTATTATAGTAAGCGTTAATGGGTCATTTTCAGGTTGGCAAGATGTGATGACTGGAGTGTCACAGGGATCAGTGCAAAGGCCTCAGCTATTTACAATCTACATCACCAAACGAACGCTTGGTTGTGAGATTTGCTGCTCACACAAAGACAGGTAGAAAAATAAGTTTTCAGGAGGGCATAAGATGTCTGCAAAGAGATACAGGTAGCTTAAATGACTGAGCAAAAAAATTGGCAAATAGATTGTAACGTGGGGAAAGGTGAACTTGTCCACTCTGGTAAGAAAAATAGAAAGGCAGCAAATTATTTAAATGAAGTGAGATCGCAGAACTATTGAGATATAGAGGGATCTGCATGTCCAGCTGCATGATTCACAAGACGTTAGTATGCAGGCACAGCAAGTGATTAACAAGGCTAATGCAATGCTGTTGCTTATTGCTAGAAGAATGGAATATTTAAGTAAGGATGCTCTGCTGCAGTTGTATAGCCGGTGAGATCACATCTCGCTCAGCTTTGGTCTCTTTATTTAAGAAAGGATATAAATAGAGGTTCAACTGACTGATACCTGGGATCGTAGGATGGGATGGCAGGGAGTGTGGAGGGATTATCTGACAAGGAAAGGTTGAACACGGTAAGAAGTCTCACAACACCAGGTTAAAGTCCAACAGGTTTATTTGGTAGCAAATACCATAAGCTTTCGGAGCACTGCTCCTTCGTCAGGAGGAGACGAAGGAGCAGTGCTCCGAAAGCTTATGGTATTTGCTACCAAATAAACCTGTTGGACTTTAACCTGGTGTTGTGAGACTTCTTACCGTGTTCACCCCAGTCCAACGCCGGCATCTCCACATCAAGGAAAGGTTGAACAGGGTTGGATCTGTATCCACTGGAATTCAGAAGAATAAAAAGTGATCCTATTGAAACATATAAAACCCTGTGGGTTTTGATGGGTGGATGCTCAAAGCATCCTTCTGTGGAACAGACTAGAACTAGGGAGCACAGTTTAAAATAAAGGATCCCCCATTTAAGACAGATTTGAGGTAGGGTCTCTCTCTTCCCCAGAGGCAGGGTCATTGAATATTTTGAAGGCAGAGGTAGATGAGATTCTTGACTAACAATGGAGTCAAAGGTTATTGGGAGTAGGTGGGAACGTGGAGTTGAGGCCATGGTCTTATAAAGTTTATTTATTATTGTCACAAGTAGGCTTACATTAAGACTGCAATGAAGTTACTGTGAAAATCCCTGAGTTGAATCTCCGGTGCCTGTTTGGGTACACTAAGGGCAAATTTAGCATGGCCAATGCACCTAACGAGCACATCTTTTGGACTGTGAAAGGAAACCGGAGCACCCGCAGGAAACCCACGCAGGCACAGGGAGAACGTGCAGATTCCGCACAGACAGTGACCCAAGCCAGGAATTGAACCTGGGTCCCTGCTGCTGTGAGGTAGCAGTGCTAACCACTGTGCCACTCCGTATTGCCACTGAATGGTGGAGCAGGGTGTGAGGGGCCAAATGGCCCATCAATACTCCTAACTCATACATTTGGATTTTTTAAATTTTCCAATTTTCAGCCCGAAAGCACGGAGGAAACTGCTGAAATGGGTGGGATCCCGGTGCTGTAAACCTGGGTTAATTTTTCAAATCAGGCACCTTCCATTCGCCACTGGAGAAAGGTCGGTTTTGGTGTTGGAGAGCCTTATCCCATGTGTGGGAAATACCGAGAATAAATAACATAGTCTAGATCAGTTCTAAATCGGGTAAATAGGAAATTCACAAGTACCTTCACAGTAGCACGGATAGTCTGTCAGAACCTGCTGAGTGCAGAATTCATTCCACAAATGATAACTGAAGAACGGTGCGGCTGTGAGCAAGTTGTAGCCGCCTCTCGTGAGTGTAATAAATTCCACAATTATTGGTTTACCATTAAAGATCAAGCTTGCTACACAAAAATAATGTTTTGCTGTATTACTATAACTAACATATTTTACTCTGGGGTATCATAAACCTGGAAGGGCTTTAATATCTTTCAAGCTTCTCCAGGAGTGACTTTTATTTCCCTCTATCTCAAAAAGCACACAAAGGAGAGATTAAAGCCATTTTCTTGGGCTCTCTCATAACTTTTGCATCTATTTTAATTTCGCTTCACAGAGCTGGCTTAAATTCTTAGTTCCCTGGGTTTTGTACACTAACCATGAATTAGGATTAACAAGATTCTATGGTCCTAAAAGGAGTTCTGCTGCTAGCCATCGGAGACTGATTTCGGACTTAAATGTCTTCCCCAGTTGCCAGTTCTTAAATATTTATATCTGCAGAATCAATAAGCCTGAGAGAGATAACAATATATTTCTAGACCATAAACTGGGGCGACACCGAACATAAAGCCAGGCCTCACCTCCTTTATCTGAACAGAATTATGGAAAATCAGAATGTTAAATATACAGGGCTATGGGGATTCAGAAGGGAATTGGGATTAACCAGATAGTTTCGAAATGATCAGGCTGCCTTTCCAAGATCTAGTACTGGATGAGCAGAAACTTTCTCTAATCAAATAGTGGGAGGGCTGAAGCCTTTATTTTTGATCCCCACTCCAAGCTCCGTTCCCTTGGCTCCACACACCACCCCCTTTCCCTGGCAACAGTTGAGATTAAGCAGCCTATTTGCAACCTTGGTGTCACATTTGAGCCCGAAATGAGCTTCCAACTTCACATTTCTGCCCTCACTAAGACTGCTTATTTCCATCTCCGGAACATCGCTCTACTCGGTTCGTCTTAGCACACCAGCTGCTGAAACTCTCATTCACGTCTTTGTTACCTCTCGACTCTACAATTCCAATGCATTCCTGGCTGGCCTTCCACATTCTACCCTCCACTGACTTACGTCATTCAAAGCTCTGCTTCCTGTGGCATAACTCTCTGCAAGGCGGCACAGTGGTTATTAGCACTGCTGCCTTACAGTGCCAGGGACCTGAGTTTGATTCCGGCCTCGGGTGACTGTGTGAGGTTTGCGTGTTCATCCTGTGTCTGCGTGGGTTTCCTCCCACGCTCCAAAGATGTGCAGATTAGGTTGATTGGTCATGCTAAATTGCTCCTTAGTGTCAGGGGGATTAGCAGGGTAAATACATGACGGGATAGGGTCTGGGAGGGATTGATGTTGTTGCAGGCTTGATGGGCCAAATGGCCTCCTTCTGTACTATAGGGATTCTATGATTATTTTTGAAGTCCTCTTCTCCTGTGCTCACTGGCTCTGTGATTATGGGTGACTTTAATCTATATATAGATTGGGAGAGTCAAATTAATCAGTATAATAGAGGAGGAATTTCTGGGGTGCATACAGGATGATTTTCTGCGGCAATATGTTGAGGAACCAAAAAGGAGTAGGCCATCTTGGACTGGGTGTTGTGCAATGAGAAAGGATTAGTTGGCAATCTGCTTCTCAGAGAACCCTTGGGGACGAGTGACCATAATATGGCAGAATTCTTTGTCAAGATGGATGGTGATGTAGTTGATTCTGAGACCAGGGTCCTGAATCTCAATAAAGGGAACTATGATGACATGAGGCATGAAGAGGCCATGATGGACAGGGAAACATTACTGAAAGGAAATACAGCGGACAGACAATGGCAGGCATTTAAAGAACTAATAGGTGAACTCCAGAAATTGTTTATTCCTGTTTGCCGCAGGAGAGGTAAGGGAATTGTGGCCAAACCATGGCTTCTAGAGGAAATTAGAGGTAGTATCAGATTCAAGGAAGAAGCATACAAACTGGCAAGAAAAATTATAAGGCCTGAGGATTGAGAGCAGTTTAAAATTCAGCAAAGGAGGACCAAGGGATTGATTAAGAAGGGAAAAATAGAGTATGAAAGTAGGCGAGCAGGAAACATAAAAACTGGCTGTAAAAGTTTCTATAGCTATGTAAAGAGAAAAAGATTGATTAAAAACGAATGTAGGCCCCGAACAGTCAGAAATAGGAGAATTCATAACAGGGAATAAAGAAATTGCTGAGGAATTAAATTTGTACTTTGCTTCAGTCTTCACAAAGGAAAACATGAATAATGTACCAGAAGCAGGTCGTGCCTTACGAGCCTGGTTGAGTTCTTTGAAAATGTGACCAAGCACATTGACGAAGGAAGAGCGGTGGATGTGGTCTATATGGACTTCAGCAAAGCGTTCGATAAGGTCCCCCATGCAAGACTTCTTGAGAAAGTGAGAGGGCATGGGATCCAAGGGGCTGTTGCCTTGTGGATCCAGAACTGGCTTGCCTGCAGAAGGCAGAGAGTGGCTGTGGAGGGGTCTTTCTCTGCATGGAGGTCAGTGACCAGTGGAGTGCCCCAGGGATCTGTTCTGGGACCCTTGCTGTTTGTCATTTTCATAAATGACCTGGATGAGGAAGTGGAGGGATGGGTTGGTAAGTTTGCTGACGACACCAAGGTAGGTGGTGTTGTGGATAGTTTGGAGGGATGTCAGAAGTTGCAGCGAGACATAGATAGAATGCAAGACTGGGCGGAGAAGTGGCAGATGGACTTCAACCCGGATAAGTGTGTAGTGATCCATTTTGGCAGATCCAATGGGATGGAGCAGCAGTATAAAATGAAGGGTACCATTCTTAGCAGTGTAGAGGATCAGAAGGACCTTGGGGTCCGGGTCCATAGGACTCTTAAATCGGCCTCGCAGGTGGAGGATGCGGTCAAGAAGGCGTATGGCGTACTAGCCTTCATTAATCGAGGGATTGAGTTTAGGAGTCGGGAGATAATGCTGCAGCTTTATAGGACCCTGGTTAGACCCCACTTGGAGTACTGCGCGCAGTTCTGGTCACCTCATTACAGGAAAGATGTTGAAGCCATTGAAAGGGTGCAGAGGAGATTTACAAGGATGTTGCCTGGATTGGGGGGCATGCCTTATGAGGATAGGTTGAGGGAGCTTGGTCTCTTCTCCCTGGAGAGACGAAGGATGAGAGGTGACCTGATAGAGGTTTACAAGATGTTGAGGGGTCTGGATAGGGTGGACTCTCAGAGGCTATTTCCAAGGGCTGAAATGGTTGCTACGAGAGGACACAGGTTTAAGGTGCTGGGGGGTAGGTACAGGGGGGATGTCAGGGGTAAGTTTTTCACTCAGAGGGTGGTGGGTGAGTGGAATCGGCTGACGTCGGTGGTGGTGGAGGCAAACTCGTTGGGGTCTTTTAAGAGACTTCTGGATGAGTACATGGGATTTAATGGGATTGAGGGCTATAGATAGGCCTAGAGGTGGGGATGTGATCGGCGCAACTTGTGGGCCGAAGGGCCTGTTTGTGCTGTGGATTTCTATGTTCTATGTTAAGCACTGAGAAAAACATGTTTTAGTGAGGAGCTGAAGGAAATCAGCATTAGTAGAGAAATGGTTTTGGAGAAATTGATGGGATTGAAGATGGATAAATCTCCAGGTCCTGATAATCTTCATCCCAGAGTACTTACGAAAGTGGCCCTGGGAATAGTAGATCCATTGGTGGTTATTTTCCAAAATTCTTTGGAATCTGGAATAGTTCCTACAGATTGGAGGGTAGCTAATGTAAGCTCGTTATTCAAAAAGAGAGGTGGAGAGAAAACAGGGAACTATAGACCAGTGAGCCTAACATCAGTACTGGAGAAATTGCTAAAGTCTATTGTCAAGGATTTCATAACTTGGCATTTGGAAGAAAGTGGTAGAATCAGATAAGTCAGCATGGATTTACAAAAGGAAATCATGCTTGACGAATCTATTGGAATCCTTTGAAAATGTAACTAGTAGAGTTGACCAAGGAGAACCAGTGGATGTGGTTTATTTAGACTTTCAGAAGGTTTTCGACAAGGTCTCACATAACAGACTACTATGTAAAGTTAAAACACATGGGGTTGCAGGTAATGTCTTGAGATGGATAGAAAGCTGGTTAGCAGATAGAAAGCAAAGAGTTGGCATAAATGGGTCTTTTTCTCATTGGCAGTTAGTGACTAGTGGGGTTCTGCAGAGATCTGTGCTAGTACCCCAACTGTTCACATTACATATTAATGATTTGGAAGGGGGACCTGAATAGATTATCCCCAAATTTGCAGATTATACAAAGTTGGGTGGGAGGGTGAGCTGTGAGGAGGATGCAGAGGTGCTTCAACGTGATTTAGACAGGCTGAGTATGGATAATGTGGATAAATGTGAGGTTATCCACTTTGGTAGCAATAATAGGAAGACAGATTATTACTTGAATGGGTGTAAATTGAAAGAAGTCGATACTCAATGAGACCTTGGTGTCCTCGTGCATCAGTCGCTGAGAGTAAGTGCGCAGGTACAGCAGGCAGTAAAGAAGGCAAACGGTATACTGGCCTTCATAATGAGAGGATTTGAGTGTAGGGATAGGGATGTTTTGCTACAATTGTATAGGGCGTTGTTGAGGCCACATCTGGAGTATTGTGTGCAGTTTTGGTGTCCTTATCTGAGGAAGGATGACCTTGCTATAGAGGGAGTACAGCAAAGGTTTACCAGGCTGATTCCTGGGATGGCAGGTCTGTCATATGAGGAGAGACTAAGTCGGTTATGATTGTATTCACTGGAGTTTAGAAGAGTGAGAGAGGATCTCATAGAAACTTATAAAATTCTAACAGGGTTAGATAGGGTAGATTCAGAAAGAATGTTCCCAATGGTGGGGGAATCCAGAACTAGGGGTCATAGTTTGAAAATAAGGGGTAAACCTTTTAGAACTGAGGTGAGGAGAAATTTCTTCACCCAGAGGGTGGTTAATGTGTGGAATTCACTACCACAGAAAGTAGTTGAGGTCCAAATGTTGTCTGATTTCAAGAAGAAATTAGATATAGCTCTTGGGGCTAAAGGGGTCATGGGATGGGGGAAGGGGGATCAGGATATTGAATCTGATGATTGGCCATGATCAAAATGAATGGCGAAGCAAGCTCGAGGGGCCGAATGGCCTACTTCTGCTTCTAGTTTCTATGGTTCCTGGTCAAGCTATGCCTAGATTTTAAAATTCTCAAAACTTGTTTTCAAATTTCTCCCGAGACTTGCACTCCCTTAGGGCATTTCTCAAAACCTACCTCTTTGACCAACCTTTAGTTATCTGTTTAAATGGCCTAAGTGTCATATTTTATTTTATAATGCTCCTGCGAAGTGCCTTGGGATGGTTTTATTATATTTATATAGTTCCTTTAATCTAACTTGTTGTTGATAGCTCTACCAAAGAGCCAGCACAAGCCTGAACGGTTGAATAGTCTCCACTGTGCTAGATTTGCATATTAGGTTCATCACTCACATTTGATCCCATCTTCCTCAGCATCAGCAGCACTCGCACCTTCTGCTGGATGTACATCTCCTCGGGAGTCTTCCCGTGGGCACCTTCACGGTTCATCTGCTCAGCTCCAGTCACTCTGTTATCACTTAATGATGAGAAAAAGCAGGTTTCTCTTTAAATACAATATTTTCATTCTTCAGGATAATTTCCTTTCATCAATAATCAAAGCAACATTTATAATTGAGAACTGATCAACTGCAGAAAACATGGGAGTACACCTTTAAATAGGAAATCAAAGCATTCTGACAGTAGAACAATAAACTCCCTGTACGAGGCTGTAGAGTCAATCTCTCAAATTTCCTCACACGGCAACCATATTTTGGGCCTCGAATTTTGAGCTCGGTGGACAGAATGGCTCAGAGACTAGAGTACAAAATCTAGGTTGACACTCCAGTGCAGTACTGAGGGAATGCTGCACTATCAGAGGTGCAGTTGAACCAAAGCCCAGTCCTCCCTCTCGGGTGCAAACAATCCCACTGTGTTTTTACAAGGAAGAGGAGTTCTCCAACATTTATCCCCCAATCAACATTACTGAATCAGATTACCTGGTTATGATCACATTGCGATTTGATTTGATTTATTATTGTCACATGTATTGGTACACAGTGAAAAGTATTGTTTCTTTTGCACTTTACAGACAAAAGCATACCGTTCATAGAGTACATAGGGGTGAAGGAAAGGATAGGGTGCAGAATATAGTGTTGCGGTCACAACTAGGGTGTACATGCACAAACTGGCTTCCACGTTTTTCCCACATTACAGCAGTGACAATAGTTCAAAAATTACTTCATTAGCTATGATGGGCTTTTGGGATATTCTGACATCATGAGAAGCATTAGATAAATGCAAGTCAGTCTTTCCGTTTTTAAACTCTGGATTAAACACTCTGTTCAGTAAAAGTAAAAACCTACATGAGTGCAATAGATTATCATGTTGAATTAGCCAAGGACTTAACAATCACATCCTGTTACTGCAGAACAGCAATCAAAGTAAACAGAGCACTGAACTATAATCAGTCAGTGGGGGTATAAATGAGAGGATGCCATGCTGGAACTGTACAATGTTCTATTCAGACAACACCTCGAATACTGCATCTAGGTTTTGGTCACTCAGACATAAGGAAGTAGTCAAACCCTGGAATTCTTCCTGAGGGGAGCCATGAGATCAGTCTCTCAGTCCCCACTCCGAACTCCCTTCCTTTAGGTTAAGTGTACTTGAATAGGCGCCAGAGTGTGGTGACTAGGGGATTTTCACAGTAACTTCATTGCAGTGTTAATGTAAGCCTACTTGTGACACTAATAAATAAACTTAAACTTAGCTACAGACTCCATCCCTCTCCCTGGCAACAGTCCGAGATTAAGCAACCTGTTTGCAACCTTGCTGTCACATTCGATCCCGAGATGAGGTTCCAACCTCCTATGTTGGCCATCACTAAGACTACCTAAATCCCCCTCTAACATCGACTGACTTTGCCTGTCTTAGCTCACCTGTTGTTGTCAAAGATACAATAAAAGTGGGATTAGACTTACTTGGCCACTAACATCCAGTGACAATGGTTAGTAAAGACTAAGTAAGAAGTCTCACAACACCAAGTTAAAGTCCAACAGGTTTATTTGGTAGCAAAAGCCACTAGCTTTCGGAGCGCTGCCCCTTCATCAGGTGAGTGGGAGTTCTGATCACAAACAGGGCATATAAAGACACAAACTCAATTTACAAAATAATGGTTGGAATGCGAGTCTTTACAGGTAATCAAGTCTTAAAGGTACAGACAATGTGAGTGGAGTGAGCATTAAGCACAGGTTAAAGAGATGTGTATTGTCTCCAGACAGGACAGTTAGTGAGATTTTGCAAGCCCAGGCAAGTCGTGGGGGTTACAGATAATGTGACATGAACCAAAGATCCCGGTTGAGGCCATCCTTATGTGTGCGGAACTTGGCTATCAGTCTCTGCTCAGCAACTCTGCGTTGTCTTGTGTTGTGAAGGCCGCCTGGGAGAACGCTTACCCGAAGATCAGAGGCCGAATGCCCGTGACCGCTGAAATGTTCCCCAACTCATGCCTGGTGATTGTCGAGCGGTGTTCATTCATCCGTTGTTGTAGCGTCTGCATGGTCTCCCCAATATACCATGCCTTGGGACATCCTTTTCTGCAGCGTATCAGGTAGACATTGTTGGCCGAGTTGCAAGAGTATGTACCGTGTACCTGGTGGATGGTGTTCTCACGTGAGATAATGGCATCCATGTCGATGATCCGGCACATCTTGCAGAGGTTGCTGTGGCAGGGTTGTGTGGTGTCGTGGTCACTGTTCTCCTGAAGGCTGGGTAGTTTGCTGCGGACAATGGTCTGTTTGAAGTTGTGCGGTTGTTTGTAGGCAAGAAGTGGGGGTGTGGGGATGGCCTTGGCGAGATGTTCGTCTTCATCAATGACATGTTGAAGGCTCCGGAGAAGATGTCGTAGCTTCTCCGCTCCGGGGAAGTACTGGACGACGAAGCTCAGCACACATGGAGCAGTTGAACCAGGAGCACTCCTCGTCACAATGGATGTCTCGGCACTCTACACCAGCATCCCCCACGACGATGGCCTTGCTGCAACTGCCTCAGTACTCAACGCCGACAACTGCCAGTTTCCAGATGCAATTTTACAACTCATCCGCTTCATCCTGGACCACAATGTCTTCACCTTCAACAACTAGTTCTTCATCCAGACACACGGAACAGCCATGGGGACCAAATTCACACCTCAATACGCCAGCATCTTCATGCACAGATTCGAACAAGACCTCTTCACCGCACAGGACCTTCAACCGATGCTACACACTAGATACATCGATGACATTTTCTTCCTTTGGACTCATGGTGAACAATCACTGAAACAACTATATGATGACATCAACAAGTTCCATCCCACCATCAGACTCACCATGGACTACTCTCCGGAATCGGTTGCATTCTTGGACACACGCATCTCCATTAAGGACGGTCACCTCAGCACTTCACTGTACCGCAAGCCCACGGATAACCTCACGATGCTCCACTTCTCCAGCTTCCACCCTAAACACGTTAAAGAAGCCATCCCCTACGGACAAGCCCTCCGTATACACAGGATCTGCTCGGATGAGGAGGATCGCAACAGACACCTCCAGACGCTGAAAGATGCTCTCATAAGAACAGGATATAGCACTCGACTCATCGATCGACAGTTCCGACGCGCCACAGCGAAAAACCGCACCGACCTCCTCAGAAGACAAACACGGGACACGGTGGACAGAGTACCCTTCGTCGTCCAGTACTTCCCCGGAGCGGAGAAGCTACGACATCTTCTCCGGAACCTTCAACATGTCATTGATGAAGACGAACATCTCACCAAGGCCATCCCCACACCCCTACTTCTTGCCTTCAAACAACCACACAACCTCAAACAGACCATTGTCCGCAGCAAACTACCCAGCCTTCAGGAGAACAGTGACCACGACACCACACAATCCTGCCACAGCAACCTCTGTAAGACGTGCCGGATCATCGACACGGATGCCATCATCTCACATGAGAACACCATCCACCAGGTACACGGTACATACTCTTGCAACTCGGCCAACGTTTTCTACCTGATGCGCTGCAGGAAAGGATGTCCCGAGGCATGGTACATTGGGGAGACCATGCAGACGCTACGACAACAGATGAATGAACCCGCTCGACAATCACCAGGCAAGAGTGTTCTCTTCCTGTTGGGGAACACTTCAGCAGTCACGGGCATTCGGCCTCTGATCTTCGGGTAAGCGTTCTCCAAGGCGGCCTTCACGACACATGACAACGAAGTGTCGCTGAGCAGAGACTGATAGCCAAGTTCAGCACACATGAGGACGGCCTCAACCTGGATCTTTGGTTCATGTCACACTATCTGTAACCCCCACGACTTGCCTGGGCTTGCAAAATCTCACTAACTGTCCTGTCTGGAGACAATACACATCTCTTTAACCTGTGCTTAACGCTCTCTCCCCTCACATTGTCTGTGCCTTTAAGACTTGATTACCTGTAAAGACTCGCATTCCAACCATTATTTTCTAAATTGAGTCTGTGTCTTTATATGCCCTGTTTGTGAACAGAACTCCCACTTACCTGACGAAGGGGCAGCGCTCCGAAAGCTAGTGGCTTTTGCTACCAAATAAACCTGTTGGACTTTAACCTGGTGTTATGAGACTTCTTACTGTGTTTACCCCGTCCAACGCCGGCATCTCCACATAGTAAAGACTAACCCAGCAACAAACTCAGGCTCTTGCACCGACCCATACGCATCCATCCTCCCCAACGTCGTCTAACTGTTCCTTCAATCAATCCAAGTTTCTTGCTATCACTATCCTACCCAACAGCCCATTCCAAGTATAGAGCACTTTCCTGCATGAAAACCATCCCAAAACCAGTCCGAAATTTACATTTTACCAGGCTGAACCTTCACACTCTCCTTGTATCAGTCTACACCAATGGTGTCTGGTAAGTAGTTTCAAATTAAAGGCAGCTTGCTGTTCTGGACAACTTCTCTTGGCGAGTGGGGATTTATTGGGAAAAGGTGTCCACCTGATTGAATGCTATACTGCAGATTAACAGGCAGAGGGGTATTTTTTGGGTACTTTTCGGTACTTTAATTCTAATCAAAATTCAAATTCAATTCAAATTAAGTCCAATCATGCTCCCCACGAGGGACAAACAAGATCCAAGCTGACAAGACAAGACATTGCATCCCATTCTGGGCTCAATCAAACAAGATCCAAGCTGACAGGATGAGGCATTGCACCTCCTCCCGGGCTTGATCTGATGTCTCATCCCGGCCAAAAGGCTGAGGTGGCTTTGATAAATTGCATCAGGTAAAGCCTCGGTTTAACCTCATTGGCCTGATCCTTTGCCCTCGCCCAGCTTAGTTCAAACTCCTATTTGTGCTGATTGCTGATAACTTGTTGAGGCACCAAGCAGGCACAACAGTAACCCTGTGTATTCATGAGTGATGGAGAGGAAATCAATTAAGTGTTCTTACTCTAGACCACTATTACTGGAAAACAGGATGTGTGGGCAGAATCAGGTGCACTGGCACTACAGTAAAATAGCCCAATAATATTTACTCTCCAGGGTCACATTGACTCAGCGTCAAATGGGTAAGGCATCAAAGGGACACTGGCTTACACAGAATCTAAGCAAGAGCTGGTGCCTTGTGTGGCAGGGGGAGAATCATTCAAAATGTACACAAGCCGATAGGCTTTCACTGCCCATGCCTATACTATTAGGGGGCCTGAACTTCCAATCCATTGTTTGAAACCGTACCTAAAGTCAGGTCCCACAGGTGAAATGACAAGCGATACTACACCCAACCCCCACCTTCGTTTTGGAGCTTTTCAGAAGAGGACGTGTAAGGGCATGTTTCTGCTGCTGCCTGGGGTGTAATCCTCATTGCAAGATGCCTGCCAACTTACAATCCTCAGCAAACTCATTCACTAGAACTGATGTTTATGCGTTCAAGTGTCAGGCATCAGTCAATATCCCTCAGCCTCGAGACACCAGGCAGATCTGAATACCTCCTGTAATTACACTACTCTCAATGGACAGCTGACTTTCAGCAGATATGGGCAACATATAAAATTACTCTCTTGGGAAAGAGAGGCTTCATTATTTTTAGAGCTTGCTACAAAACTTTTCAGCTGGTCAACGGGCTCCCCTTGACGACAGAAAGAGGTATGTAATGTCCATAACGCGAGGTTACAATAAATACAAAATTAGACCACTTGCATGCACCATTGCAAGTGCATAAATTGAATTTTTTAAAAGAATAACTCGACTTCAACCATGTCTGACCTATTTCCCATACTTCCCTCACCAGCTTCCACCACCCCCCCCCCCCACCAGCTGCCCCTTCTTCACTTTCTACCCCACCAGCCCCCTTGTACAAAGTATCATCCTCTGCCAAACCCAGCCACCACACATTCCCCTCACCTCCCCATCAGAATTCTAAAGGGGTTGTTCCCTTCGTGTCACCCTGCTCCCCTCCTCTATCACCTCCAACATCTTATCCCCTTCCCCTAGCGTTTACCCATGTACTTACAGGTCACACCTGCCCCTTTCCTTCCTCCCTTCTCATCACCCAAGGCCCCAAATCCTCCTTTCAGATGAAGCAATGATTTACTACACACACTTCTTCCAATTCATCTATTGTGTTCACTGTTCACAATGTGGTCTTTTTCACTTTGGGGAGTGTTAGGGACTAGATTAGAAACTCCAAGGTATATTATGAAGTTAACCGAGAACCATTTTATTTTTATTTTGGCATTAGTGTGAGCATAAGGTGTTTCACTCCAGGTGTGATTCTAATGACCCACTGGGAAGCTTTAATTAAAACAAACATTTATTTAACAACAGTTAAAATATAACAAAAAGAATTAACATAACTTTCACCAATTGAAATACTTAAACGTGACAAAGTATAATTCTTAACTGCTAGCTATCTTTTTAGTTCCAGTTTAAGCAATATCCCCACAGACATAAATCTCGCTTCAGAATCAGTTAGCAAAAACACACAGGCTTACAGGGGTGCCTTTAACACTCTGGACAGAGATATAGAAAGACACCTGTCTTCTAATCCCCATACAGCAGCCTCTAGAGAAAGATCTAGTTTCAAACAGCAGAACCTCAGAGAAGGAGACCTATTTTTGGCAGGTTCCAAACTCCAATCTCCAGTGAGAGATAGACAGCTACTCCCTCTAACGACTTCAAGCTGCAATGTGGCTTGTTTCTCTCGATGGGCCTAACCCTACCCAGTCACATGATTTTTCTTGTCAATCAACATAATCAAACCCCACTCTGAAAAACCCCAGGGAAAACACTAAAATAACCAAGCTGCATTAATCCAGATTAACACAAACACACCAACAATTAGGATCAATTATGCTTCTCCAGTATCAACATGTGAGCTGCTGGTTATAGGATAAGCGGCACCGGGTGAATAGAACTGACTTCTTTAAAAAATTCTGCACAAGAAACATGACACAAAATATATTTCTTAAAGGCACAATATCGTCACTGGAGACTAAATTCAGACTGGGTGATCGCTTTGTGCGACACCTTCATTGGGCCCGCAAGCATGACCCCAACCTTTCGGTTCCTTGCTATTTCAATTCACCATCTTGTTTCCAGGCTCGCATTTCTATCCTCGGCCTGCTGCAATGTTCCAGTGAAGGACAATGCAAGTTGGAGGAACAGTACCTCACTTCAGATTAGGTATTTTATAGCCTTGTGGACTCAACATTAAGTTCAACAACTTCTGTCAACAGAGAACTCCATCCTCCATTTTGATTCTCCCCCCCCCCCACCCCCCCACCCCACCCCCAACTCCCTAGTGCCAGTCTGTATCTTATTCTGATGTAAAAAAAGCAAATTACTGCAGATGCTGGAATCTGAAACCAAAAGAGAAAATGCTGGAAAATCTCAGCAGGTCTGGCAGCATCTGTAAGGAGAGGAAAGAGCTGATGTTTCGAGTCCAGACGACCCTTTGACATCTGGATTCGAAACATCAGCTCTTTTCTCTCCTTATAGATGCTGCCCAGACCTGCTGAGATTTTCCAGCATTTTCTCTTTTGATTTCTTATTCTGATGTTTTGCTTTCAGAGAGTGCCGACTCTTTTTCCTGCTATCAACATACAACTGCTATTTTGCTTTCACACAGTGCTTTCACGAACATTTGTTCCACTATTAACATCTGCTTTAGTCTTTAATACAATAATCACCACTCTCTGTCTTGTGTTCCATATCTTTGCCATTTAATCTCTCCTGAGCTCCAACCTACCCCTGACCTTGTATTTTGCTCTGCCTACCCCTCTTTCAGCATAAAACCCACATTTCCACCTTCCTCCAGTTTTGATGCAAGAGTCATATTAGACTCGAAACACTAACTCTGTTTCTCTCTCCACAGACGCTGCCAAACCTGAGCTTTTCCGTTTTGATTTCAGATTTCCTGCTTCTTCAGTATTTTGCTTTGACACTGTCACAGCACACGGTGGTTTGTAGGAACTCAGCGTATGCAAATTGGCTGCCACATTCCCTACATTAAAATAATTAATACACTTCAAAAGTACTTCATTGACTATAAAGTGCTCGAGGACAACCAGTAATTGTATAAGCAATATATAAATGCAAACTCTTCTTTTTCCCCTTCATTATACATAATTGGCAGTAGATTCCCTCCCAGTCCTCTCTCGCCCCTGGTGACAGTAGTCATCGCACCGAGTTAATAAGAGCATAAGAACTAGGGGCAGGAGTGGGCCATCTGGCCCCCCAAGCCTCCTCCGCCATTCCATAAGATCACGGCTGATCTTTTCGGGGACTCAGCTCCACTTACCCGCCCGCTCACCATAACCCTTAATTCCTTTATTGTTCAAAAATTTATCTGCCCTTGCCTTAAAAACATTCAATGAGGTAGCCTCAACTGCTTCACTGGGCAGGGAATTCCACAGATTCACAACCCTTTGTGAAGAAGTCCCTCCTCAACTTAGTCCTAAATCTGTTTCCCTTTATTTTGAGGCCATGCCCCCTAGTTCTAGTTTCACCTGCCAGGGGAAACAACTCCCCTGTTTCTATCTTATCTATTCCTTTCATAATCTTATATGTTTCTATAAGATCTCCCCTCATTCTTCTGAATTCCAATGAGTACAACCCCAATTTACTCAGTCTCTCCTTATAAGCCAACCCTCTCAACTCGGGAATCAACCTAGTGAATCTCCTCTGCATCCCCTCCAGTGCCAGCATATCGTTTCTCAAGTAAGGAGACCAAAACTGTACACAGTACTCCAGGAGTTACTCTTCTGGAACTGGTGGCCAACCTTCATTTGCAAATTCGGCCAATGATTATCAGCAGGATATAGAGTCATGGAGGTTTACAGCATGGAAATAGGCCCTTCGGCCCAAATTGTCCATACCGCCCCTTTTTTAAAAATCCCTAAGCTAGTCCCAATTGCCCGCGTTTGGCCTATATCCCTCTATATCCATCTTACCCATGTAACTGTCTAAACGCTTTGTAAAAGACAAAATTGTACCCACTTCTACTACTTCCTCTGGCAGCTTGTTCCAGACATTCACCACCCTTTGTGTGAAAAAATGCCCCTCTGGACCCTTTTGTATCTCTCCCCTCTCACCTTAAACCTATGCCCTCTAGCTTTAGACTCCCCTACCTTTGGGAAAAGATGTCGACTATCTAGCTGATCTATGCCCCTTATCATTTTATAGACCTCAATAAGATCACCCCTAAGCCCCAGGGAAAAAAGTCCCAGTCTATCCAGTCTCTCCTTATAACTCAAACCATCAAGTCCTGGTATCATCCTAGTAAATCTTTTCTGCACTCTTTCTAGTTTAATAATATTCTTTCTATAATAGGGTGACCAGAACTGTACACAGTTGAGAGTGGGAAACATCACAACTGAACCGGATCCTATCCTCACACGAAAAATACCCTCCATCGCGAGGTCAGCAGAAGCAGGAGCACCCCTCGACTGAGTTCGCTCTTCTTTTGATTTGATTTATTATTGTCACGTGTATTAGTATACAGTGAAAAGTATTGTTTCGTATGCGCTATATAGACAAAGCATACTGTTCGTAGAGAAGGAAAGGAGTGGGTGCAGAATGTAGTGTTACAGTCATAGCTAGGGTGCAGGAGAGCTTAAAAGCATAGAGCAAGAGTAAAAGATAGAATTGGAGGGTATGCTGGGGACAGCTCGCAAACAATCACTGCACTTTGACGCCATCTTGAATTGAGTAGCCCAATTTCACTGAAGCATTGTAGCATCTGTACAATTGCCCCAGATAAGATCAGTGGACTCGGTGCATACCTAGGATTGAACCTACAACATGTGTAAATTCTCTATGACCTGTGAGAATGACACTGAATATACAGCACTGGAACAAGCCATTCGGTCATTTGGTTCATGCCAGTGATTATGCTCCACTTGAGCTTCATCTCACCCTTTACCTTTCTCTCTAGTACGTTAATCTAGCTTCACCTTAAACGGCTCTTATGCACAGCCTCAAGAGTTTAGATATGTCATTGTAATTTAATGATGTTGCTATTTCAGTGATGCAACAAGTATTGAAATAACTGCTCTTGTTCAGATATGAAAATGTAATAAATAAGCACACCTTACTGCTCCTATACTGGAAAAAAGTCATTTTGGGACAAGGATTAACTTTGCATCATAGATGGCTGTCGAGAGCACAGGCTGACAGCATTACATTAAACTGCTGGACCCACATTACTCATTGCTCAGGCTCTGCTCTCTAAGCTCAGTCTGTGTGAACTTAAATGACTGTGCAAAGCTCCAACCACCTAGTATTGAAACATCAGTGAATCATTTTAATGTTACTGAGGACCTCTCTGCCTCTCCCTTCCCCTTTAAGACGATCCTTAAAACCTACCTCTTTGACCAAGCTTTATTCATGAGATCTGGGCATCGCTGGCAAGGCCAACATTTATTAACCACTGCTAATTGCCCTTCAGCTGAGTGGTTGGCTAGGCCATTTCAGAGGGCATTTAAGAGAACATTGCTGAGAGTTTGGAGTCACATGTAGGTCAGACCGGGTAAGGACAGCAGGCTTCCTTCCCTGAAGGATATTAGTGAACAAGATGTTTTTTTTACAACATTCGACAATGGTTTCATGGTCATCATTAGACATTTAATTCCAGATTTTCCATTAATTCAAATTTCGCCATCTGCTGTGGTGAGATTCAAACGCAGGTCCCCAAAGCATTGCCTTGGCTGTCTGGATTACTAGTCCAGTGACAATGCTACTACATCACCATCTCCCAGTGCGCCACATCGCCCCTTGTATCCTCTTAGGTGGCAAAGTTTGCTTGGCAATGCTTTTGTGAAATGCCTTGGGATGTTTTAGGACATTGAAGGTGCTAGCTAAATGCAAGTTGTTGTCAGGAGGAGCCAATTCTCCTCCCAACTCATCATTGACACCCAAAAGGTGGCCCAAGGTCTTCCTGGGAATTCAAAGAGATAGCCTTGCGCTGTTTGCAGATACACTGTGGCCAGAGTAAAGTCCAAATTGTCTAAGGCTTAAGGTGGCTTCAAACCACTTGCCAAAATTCAATCAAACCAAGCCTTAGGTTAGTTTCAAAGCATTAGAATCTACTCCTGTAAATAATAGACAAAAAACTTTGGCATCTTGTCTTTCTTTTCTGCAATATTTAAATTCAAATACTTAGAAAGTGTGAATAATCAATTATTAGAATGAAGCAGCTTAAATAAAACGGAGCAGGAGGGTTTTTGTGCCTTAAAAGTTCAATTAATAGATAATAGTTTGAAGTAAATGATTTTAAACTAAGAGGTTTATACTTCCCGCTGCAGGCATTGACACCGTATCCTGCAGGTCATTGACCTAGTATTGGGTCTTAAAGCAAAGCAATGATAAATTTGTCATTAAAATTTATTGTTTTCAAACTTGCATCAAGTTGCACACAGAGTACACCAATTAATATTTTACCTACTGTGCCTTAAGCATTATGTTTTTCATGTGCCTTAGGAGAGAAATCTTTTGTTTTCAATTTTCTTTCCCGGACTTATCAAACACTTCTTATCTGATGATCTAAACTTGTGGTTTCTAGAAGTGACACAGTGCTGTTGTGTTCTCTTGATGTACTCCTTCTGAAGGTAGAGAAACTTATACAGTAATATAATGCTTGATCCAACGCATTTGTATGTATAGAACAGGTACTTCAACCTGGAGTTATGAAGATGTAATTCCATTAAGCAGTGTAAACCTTTCACAGACTTGATTAAATTTGTCTTTGTGCCACCTGCAAATATTAAATTTTACATAAAAGGCAGCATGTTTAAAAGGTTGGGGCTGTGACACAAAGGGAGCAAGGTTATTGCAACTAGCTGAGATATGATATCCAAAAGGACAACAGCACTGTGACACACACTGTAGAAAGACCCCCTTCAGCAAGACAGCTGCTTACTAGTTTTAGTCTTATGTAGCACATGTTTGTCATATAGCGATATGCAGAGAACTCTGGAGCTTACAGTATTTGGAAACTTGTTTGCATTTCATATGGTTACAGCTTTGGATCTTTCCACGGGTCACAATGATTCATCTTTAAGATGGGGATATGCACTAAAGCAGTATTTTTTTTTTAAAAGATGGAAGGGGAAAGGACAGCAATGCCTGATTGAGCTACCCATTTTAAATATCCAAAACCTCAGATCTTTTCCTACACTTCGATGTAGCAATGTCATGCTTACAACGTTCCCATTTCAGAAGAAAATAACTCAATTCCCTTTCAAATGCCAGTTATTGCTCCTGAGGAATCTATATCTGAGCTCAACAAGAACAAATTTACTCAGCACAAAAGAACGCTGTGGCAACCACACAATGATTTTATACCCAGCGCTGCTGCTTCCAACAGCTGAGAGGCACGGAGGATCAATTTAAACTCTGCTCAAAAACGAATAAGCAGACAGGAGCTGAGTTCACTGGCAATCTAGTGATTGCACAAACTCTCCTTTGCCCCAATCCTCCTCTTTTCACACCCATAAATCCTGCTTACCTGCATGGGTCCATGGTTTTTCCCTTCGCTGGAGCTGCAATGTACTCAACTGACAGGAATCTGTCACCCCTCCCCCCCCCCCCCAACCACCTCGCTGCTGCCTACCCGCCACCCCCAGCCCTAGAGAGCAGCTTAGCTGAGAACCAAGAGAAATCACTGCACATTTTTGGCTCGTGCATGAGGAATATCAGCACCTCAGTGACGCGAGCAAAAAAAAATAACACCCTCTATTCTAAGGAATACAACAGACCACAAGTCAGTGCAAAACTCCAATTTACATACTGACGGGTGTGTGTATTACTATGAAATGCAAGAATACAAACCAAACACATTTACTCAGCGAATTAAGCGATAATGCTTCCAAGCAAAATTATCGATTTTAATTTTACGGGGGCAGAAAGTTACCACGTTTAAAGCAGTGAAGCTGCTGTCAATTCTCGATAGCACCTTGATAACAATGCCCTGCATTAAGCGAAAAGCCCTATAGTTAATGGAGGGGCTACTAAAATTAACTATTCATCCCGGTTCGAAACAAGTTTTTAAAAAAATTCTATCTGTGGGTCAAAGCCAGCATTTTTTTCACCTCCTATAAAAACAATGGGACACAGCAAAACGGAACAATCGATACACACACTGCTTCATTATTCTGATTTTTCCTGCAGTAGGAAAGATGTCACAGCATTCAGATTTTCCTTTCGTATATTTTAGCGTAAGGTATGCTGGAAAGGGAAAGTGATTAACTCTCAAGAGGTTAGTTTTGCGACAGGTACTGGTCTGATATAAGAAGCACTGCCAGACATAAGTTGTTGTTTAGACGCATGGTGTGTGTGTGTGTGTGTGTGTGTGGGTGTGTGTGTGTGTGGGTGTGTGTGGGTGTGTGTGGGTGTGTGTGGGTGGGTGTGGGTGGGTGTGGGTGGGTGGGTGTGGGTGGGTGTGGGTGGGTGTGGGTGGGTGTGGGTGGGTGTGGGTGGGTGTGGGTGGGTGGGTGGGGGGGTGGGTGGGTGGGGGGGTGGGGGTGGCGGAGGAGGAGGAGAAACCATCACAAGCATTTCACAAGTTTGAAGCAGCGAAGGCGGGAAGAAATGAGTGAGGCATCAGCAATAAAACCTGGGCGAAGGGAAACACATCCCCCCCCCTCAAAAACCCCACCTTGCATCCCTCCCCCCCAACACACCACAACGGCCTCCCACCCCCCCACTAGTGGCTGCGTCCAAGACAGGTAACTACACAGAGAGCGACATAGTGTTGGCACGTTTGAGTCACAGTACGTGGCTTCCATGGTCACTACCAGTCCAGGACAATGGAGCTCTGCACATTAGAGCTATACCTTAAAAAGAGACTGTCTGCTCTTGCTAACATGAAAATCCAGTTTAAATTTAGCCTAATACTTGGCTGTAGTTATCCCCACCTGCTGGAGGTGGTCAAGCTTCCTGGCAAGAGTGTGCTAGGGGTAAGCAGAAACGCTCTCCACAGCTGGCACTGGTGCAAAGATATTCAGCTCTGCATCAATACAAATTGGATAATATAACTGCTTTGTAACGTACTTTTGAGGAAAGAAAGCTAAAACTCTGAGAGTTTACATATATGTTAAAAAAACCACACTTCCTGTTTTTTGTTCTGAGCTGCTCACGCTAGTACGAAAAGGAGTCTTGGCTCCAAATTGTGAAAGGATGTCTTACTCCATCATGACCTATTTATGGCAATGTGAAAGAAAAGGATGCTTTGTTTTCAATTACAAGGCATCTGTTCTCCAGCTAACACTCAATACCCAGTCAGAACAGATTGAATATGGGTAACTGTGGCTGCAGGGACGTTTAGTGTGAAAATAAAGCCGATCTTTATACCAAGCCGCAGAAGGAATTTAATTTTTAATTTATTTATATACTGGCGACTCTCAGATAAATTTACTATGATGTAAAATCTTAAGGCTGCAACTCAACCAGAGCTCTCTCAACATCGGCACGGTGGCAGTGGTTAGCACTGCTGCCTCATAGCGCCAGGGGACCCGGGTTCAATTCCAGCCTTGGGTCACTGTCTGTGTGGAGTCTGCACGTTACCCCCGTGTCTGCGTGGGTTTCTCCGGGTGCTCCGCTTTCCTCCCACAATCCAAAGATGTGCGGGTTAGGTTGATTGGCCATGCTAAATTGCCCCTTAGTGTTAGGGGGATTTGAAGGGTAAATAGGTGGGATTATGGGAATAGGGCTTGGGTTGCATTGTAGTCGGTGCAGACTCGATGGGACGAATGGCCTCCTTCTGCACTGTAGGGATTCTATGGATCTACGTCATCCATCACCTCACACCACCCCAATTGTCAGGAAATGGGCCATTGTGATGATAGATCATCAGCCTGAAATGTTAACTCACTTCCTTAAGAGGCAGGTGATGCTGGTCAACTGTCGATTTTAAATCTCAGATTGAAAAACATTGTTAACCAAAGTTTTTAAGGGCAATGGGGCAAAGAAAGGTATATGGAACCACAGAGCAGCCAAGAATAGCGCTGAATAGCAACAGAACAGGCTCGATGGGCTAAATGGTCCCCATATATGTTCCTCATCCACACCCGCACAAAACAGGCTAACCTTTCATTATTTTACTTTAGACCTTTGATAGTGATCAATCAAACTTATCTTGCCAACAGTATGTTCAGAAGCTTCATCCATAACAGAATCTAATTTCTCACACTAAATTGGTCTTTCTCTACACCCTAACTATGACTGTAACACTACATCATACACTCTCTCCTTTCCTTCTCTATGAATGGTATGCTTTGTCTGCATAGCGTGCAAGAAACAATACTTTTCATTGTATGCTAATATATGTGACAATAATAAATTAAATTAAATTATAGATATAGATATAGAACAGTACAGCACAGAACAGGCCCTTCGGCCCACGATGTTGTGCCGACCTTCATCTGAAACCAAGATCAAGCTATCCCACTCCCTACCATCCTGGTGTGCTCCATGTGCCTATCCAATAACCGCTTAAATGTTCCTAAAGTGTCTGACTCCACTATCACTGCAGGCAGTCCATTCCACACCCCAACCACTCTCTGCGTGAAGAACCTACCTCTGATATCCTTCCTATATCTCCCACCATGAACCCTATAGTTATGCCCCCTTGTAATAGCTCCATCCACCCGAGGAAATAGTCTTTGAACGTTCACTCGATCTATCCCCTTCATCATTTTATAAACCTCTATTAAGTCTCCCCTCAACCTCCTCCGCTCCAGAGAGAACAGCCCCAGCTCCCTCAACCTTTCCTCATAAGACCGACACTCCAAACCAGGCAGCATCCTGGTAAATCTCCTCTGCACTCTTTCCAGCGCTTCCACATCCTTCTTATAGTGAGGTGACCAGAATTGCACGCAATATTCCAAATGCGGTCTCACCAAGGTCCTGTACAGTTGCAGCATAACCCCACGGCTCTTAAACTCCAACCCCCTGTTAATAAAAGCTAACACACTATATGCCTTCTTCACAGCTCTATCCACTTGAGTGGCAACCTTTAGAGATCTGTGGATATGGACCCCAAGATCTCTCTGTTCCTCCACAGTCCTCAGTGCCATTCTAAAAGAACAGAACCAACTAATATTTATCTGGAAAATGAATGTTCACAAAGAATGGGGCATTGAGAAGCAGCCAAATGTTTATTCAAACCTCTGTGTTTTAAGGATGGCCTTAAAGGAGGGTAAGGAGACAGAATGGCAGAGGGAGGAAAATCCAGAGCAGCGGTCTGGACAGTCAAAACTACCATTACAAGTATTAGGACAAAGCCAGTGAGGGACGGATAAAAGGAGAATGCCAGAAAAACAGAGAGATCATTGGGGTGGGGTCCAGGACTGGAGGAGGCTTCAGGGATAGCATCAGGCAAGACATAGGAACAGGGGAGGTAATTCAGCCCCTCGAGACTGACCCCACCACCATTCAATGAGATCATGGCTGATCTGTGATCTAACTCCATACACTTCAAAAGAATTTAAATACAAGGAAGAAGATTTGCGATTTGAAGCAGCTAATGCAGATCAATGAGGGCAAGTGTGATGGGGTTAGTATGAACTGATGTAAGGTAAGGTAGGGGTAGCAAAGTCTTTGACGAGCTGAGGTTTGGGGAGCACGCAGGGTGAGGAATCAGCCAATAGAGCATTCAAACAGTCAACCCAGAAGTTAACAAAGATACCGACAAATGCATCAGTGGCAGGTGGGTTTAGGTAGAGATGGAGGTGGCATAGAAACATAGAAATTGAAAGGAGTAGGCCATTCGGCCCTTTGCGCCTGCCCCGTTATTCATTATGATCATGGCTGATCATCGAATTCAGTATCCTGATTCCCCCCTTCCTCCCATATCCCTTTAGTCCCAAGGGCTATACGTAATTCCTTCTTGAAATCAGACAATGTTTTGGCCTCAACTACTTTCTGTGGTAGTGAATTCCGCACATTCACCACCTTCTGGGTGAAGACATTTCTCCTCACCTCAGTTCTAAAAGGTTCACCCCTTCTTCTTAAACTATGACCCCTAGTTCTGGACTCCCCACCATTGGAACATTCTTTCTGAATCTACCCTGTCAGAATTTTATAAGATTCTCCCTCTCAGATCCCCTCTCATTCTTCTAAACTTCAGTGAATATAATCCTAACCGACTTAATCTCTCCTCATTTGACAGACCTGCCATCTCAGGAATCAGCCTGGTAAACCTTCGCTGTGCTCGCTCTATAGTAAGAACATCCTTCCTCAGATAAGGACACCAAAACTGCACATAATTTGGCCTCACCAGTGCCCTATATATGCATGGTGATACAGTGGTTAGCACTGCTGCCTCAGCGCCTGGGACCCGGGTTCAATTCCACCCTTGGATGACTGCCTGTGTGGAGTTTGCACATTCTCCCCATGTCTGCGTGCGTTTCTCCGGGTGCTCCGGTTTCCTCCCACAGTCTGAAACACATATTAGTTAGGTGGATTGGCCATGCTAAATGCCCCCTCGGCGTACCCAAACAGGCGCTGGAGTGTGGCAACTAGGGGATTTTCATAGTAACGGCATTGCAGTGTTAATGTAAGCCTACTTGTGACACGAAAAAATAAACTGGAGACGAAGAATGAAATGTGGTGGATTGTCGGTGGTCTGCGTTGAAGATAAGGAATTGTAAACTCAGCAGTAGTTTGAATATGCCTGGTTCAGCCTGAGACAGTGATGGTGATGGATGATGGTGTTTGTGGCAGTGATTGACTTTGACTGTTCCAATGCTTAGGGCTTAATATCTACAGCAAGAAAAGCCACTCGCTCCATCCACAGTCTATGTGATCGTTCTTTCATAAACTTTATTTTAAAATTAACCCGTTAATCCCTACATTATGGAACACTAAATTCAGCCCCCCTTCCCAAAAAACAAATATTCTCTAATGCCATGTCTTCCTTTTCAATAAATAGCCAAATCCAGCTGCCCTTTACAGCTTTCAGTTTAACTTATGCCAACTAGTTTCAGAGTCTATTATCTTGTGGGAAAAGGCACATATTCCAGTCTCTATTCCTGTTTGAAGCTTTTGAATTTTGAGCTTGTGTCCTCTAATTCTATGTTCACTGCCCAAGATAAACAGTTTTGCGAATTGCCATCTTATCTGCCCCTCTCGTTATTTTAAAGATCTGCATCACATCCCCCCACAATCTTTCTTCTCAAACGAAAATAAGTTTTCTCATTCCAGTCTTTCTTCGCAATCCCTCAAAGCTTGCTCAGTCTTCTCCAAACACTTTCTAATACTCCAGAACCGGCATCACCATTCATCTGTACAAAATCTATCCCACTTAGATTTGTGATCCAGTGTGCGCCTGAAATATTCGGGTACCCAAGCTGCTTTACTGATAATTTGCTCCATGCTACCAGATGTTTTTTTGTGGTATGGTGAGAGATGATACAAATTCTTTCCACCCTCTCGTTACATATGTATATTATTACTTTTCCCCACATACGTTGCCCTACAATTATCTCCATTAAAACCCATCTGCCCACCCACATAAAGTGGCCCGATTCTTTTTAACAATGATCAGTCTTCTTTCTACTGATGCATGCCATTAGTAAATTTAACACTATTATTTTAAAAGATATGTTTCATGTTAATTTAGAAACAACATGAACAATGGAAATCCAAAAAACAGAGTCTTGAAGAACACCAGATTTTCTTTTGCACGGAGAGCATATTCCAGTTATCACCACCATCTATTTACCTGCTATTCCGCATTCATCAGGGCAGCAGGGTGGCACAGTGGTTAGCACTGCTGCCTCGTGTCTGCGTGGGTTTCCTCCGGGTGCTCCGGTTTCCTCCCACAGTCCAAGGATGTGAGGGTTAGGTGGATTGGCCATGCTAAATTGACCCTTAGTGTCAGGGGAACTAGCAGGGTAAATATGTGGGTTTACAGAGATAGGGCCTAGGTGGGATTGTGGTTGGTGCAGACTCGATGGGCCGAATGGCCTCCTCCAGCATCTGTAATGTAAGAAAAGAGCTAACGTTTCCAGACAACTCTTTGTCCTTGACAGCTTTTTTCTCTCCTTAAAGATGCTGCCAGACCTGCCGAGATTTTCCAGCATTTTCTCTTTATGTTACTGTCCGATGTTTGTAAAATATCCCTGAAGCTCCTCTTCCTCTCCTCTTAGATTTCACCTCCCTACTCCATAAAACTGTCACTCACTCTGCAGCAAAGATTCATAAAAGCCATCCTGATTAGTCAACCAAATTCCACTCTTGACATATGGATGTCCTTGTGACCCATTCAAATGTGAGTCATTCAAACCACAGTCGAGGCCAGTCCTTCTTTCGTAAGGTCACAAAGTAATGACTGATTAGGACGGACATTTGGCTCACCTTGACTTGCCCATCCAAACTGAAACTTTTAGTCTCACCACTCCCCAACTGTTGCTTAAATGATAACAAGGCTGTCATCTCCACTACTCTATCTGGAAATTAATCCTAAATGCCAATCTCGCTGCAAGACAAACTTCCTGTGATCTGTTGTCGAAGTTGTTCACTAGTTTGAAACTGTGGTCACTTTTCCATGCGCTACAAATTAACTTGAAGCAGGATTCCAGAAATAACCTTTCTATTTCCTTAACTACAGCATGAAGTCACCTTTCAGACACAAAGTCTCATTACTCACAGCTCTGACACAAGGAATCATCCTCATCCAGCCTTCCATCCATTGACTCTGTCTACACCTCCCACTGCCTCGGAAAAGCAGCCAGCACAATTAAGGACCTCACGCACCCCGGACATTCTCTCTTCCACCTTCTTCCGTCGGGAAAAAGATACAAAAGTTTGAGGTCACGTACCAACCGACTCAAGAACAGCTTCTTCCCTGCTGCTGTCAGACTTTTGAGTGGACCTACCTCACGCTAAGTTGATCTTTCTCTACACCCTAGCTATGACTGTAACACTACATTCTGCACTCCCTCCTTTCCTTCTCTATGAACGGTATGCTTTGTCTATATAGCGCGCAAGAAACGATACTTTTCACTGTATCCCAATACATGTGACAATAATAAACCAAATCAAATCAAATTCTTCCCAACACAGCCCCGCAGTGCTGGACTATCTCCTCTTGTTTCTCAGCAAATAGAACTGGGCATATTGAGCCCAACCAGAACACTTCACAGTTGATCACAACCTTTGCTGTTCCTACTCCACTGTCTCGGTTATATAGTTCAGCATTCTACTGACTGCTGTTCTGCATTAGTTAGTCATTTTGAGTCAACTTAGATTCCTTCGAGCTTCATCATTACCTTTTTCAACACCATTCATGGAGTCCACGTTCCTTCCTCTGCTTGCATTAAATTTCATTTGGCCGTTTTTCTGCCCACTTACATTATTCTGTCTAGCTCATTCTGTAATTCCTGGGCTGTTCTCTTTGATACCTGTGCACCTCTACGTTTAGAATTGCCTGCAAAATTGATCACCTGCCATCCACAGCCCATGCATTTACGAAAGAGCCAAAAGACTTACATTTATATAGCACCGTGCATGACTTCAGGATGTTCCAAAGAACTCTACTGCCAGTGAAATACTTTTGAAAGCAGTCACTGTTTGCAATGTAGGAAACTAGAGCCACTTTGCACACTGCAAACTCCCAAACAACAATGTGATAATGACCAAATAATCGGTTTTGGTGTGAAGGCAATCAATGGATGAATGTGAGCCAGGACACAGAGGGGAACTACCCTGTTGTTCTTTGAAATTGTTCTGTGGGATCTTATGCCCACCCAAGATAGCAGGCACAGCCTCAGTTTAAAGTTTATTTATTAGTCACAAATAAGGCTTACATTAACACTGCAATGAAGTTACTGTGAAATTTTCCTCGTCGCCACACTCCGGCGCCTGTTCGGGTCAATACACCTAACCGGCACCTCTTTCAGACTGTGGGAGGAAACCGGAGCACTCGGAGGAAACCGGGTGACACGGGGAGAACGTGCAAACTCCACACAGACAGTGATCCAAGCCGGGAATCGAACCCGGGTCCCTGGCTCGCTGTGAGGCAGCAGTGCTAACCACTGGGCCACCGTGCCGCCCTTAGTATCTGATCCAAAAAGTGGCACTTCCAACAATGTGACGTTCCTTCAGTACTGCACTGATTTGGCAGCCGAGATTGTTGTGCTCAAATCCCTGGAGTGGGACTCGAATCCAAACCTTCCAACAAAGATCAAAGGAACGAGTAGAGACCCTTGCTAATTTCTGCCCATTCCTTGCCCAGTGACATGAAGTCCAAACGTAGCGAGTCACCAACATAATTGATTTCAGTGAACTGAACCCATAACAAGGAGCAAACAAACTTGGGCCTTTCTGACATATTGAAAACAATTACCCACTGAGCCATCCATTTTTTTTGGGGGGTGGGGAAGTGGTGGAGACAGTGAGAAGGGGTAAAGTGCAGTCTATATCTTACATCAATATTTGCATAGCAGCAAATACTTATAGGGGTGAATTACAAATCCAGTATCACATTTAGCCTTGAATATTTTTACCCTAGATTATTTTACATGGCTTTACTATAGGATTACTGGTATAATTGTATAAAGACCAGGCAACGGATTAGTACGCGAAATTGCAGACAAGTTAGATCTGGATTTAATTTCAGCACTTAGAAACTAAATGTAATTACTGATTATACATGCTATGCAAAAATCAGATGTAAAAACCAAATCCATTTGCATTCCACCTCTTATTCAAGCCTCCAAGCTTTACAAATTGCTATTAATTTACTGCGGTACTGAATAAATTCAAGATAGAAGCACAGAATAAGCGGACCTTCAAACATTAGACAGCTGAACCAGTGTCAGTCACAGCTTCTGGCTTCACCCTGCTTTAAGATTTCCTTGGTCAGCTGTCAGTATAAAGGAGATCTCAGCTGGGGGGACCCTGGTGCCAAGGCAGTCTCACAATGTCTGAAATGATCGAGACAATCTACTCTTCCCTCATCCTCAGCTCAGATTTCATGTTGTAACTGTATTAAAATAGATCCTACTCTGCTCAAACAACTGCACTAACGACTGAAATAAGATTACACTTCTTCTTGATGGCATAGCACAAAGGGTAAAAAGAGAAAGATTTCCAATTACTCTTTGCATCAGTCAGGGTCACGATGTGAAGAACAGTACTAATGGTTTTAAAATTACATTCAATTCACAAGGCAATACATTTTGCTAAAATGCTCCGTCTGGAAAATACAATATAACCATCTTAATGAGCATTATATAGTAAAAAGGCCAATGGCATCAGTCATGTTAAAGGGATTTTAAATTGTCAGCTTTACTGTTTAATTCAGCTAACATTTTTATTCATTTTCCAAACCCAAGCTGGATAATGGGCAATGCCAAGAAATCTGCAAAATTGTTTCTCTGAGGGATAAGTTGAGAAATTCACTGTAATGCAGAACAAGTCGTATCCAATCACAGACACTCCAGATTCAATCTCCCTAAATTAGTCGATCTCAGCTGGGGTAACTGCAGGTGTTCTACACTTTATCTTGATGCTTCAGGACTGGGAGAGACAGGAGGTGAAAGTACAGATCAATCAATCAGGAATCCCCGCAGTCCATTATAGTCTAATGATTCCTATCGGAGAGTGAATGCATATGGAGGCCCAACAGAGACAGAGGAGGTTTGCCTGTGATGCGCACCACGGTTGAGCAGCAAAACAACACACATCTGAGATTTTACACAGCATTTTCACTTTTGCAACTCTCCCACTTTCTGTTTCAAACTCGGTTACATTTTGCAATGTGCTCTTGCTTAACTGGCAATCTTGGAGTTTTTAATACCCAAGGCTGACGACATTACAGGAAGTTTATGGCACAGATAAGAGACCATGTGGCCCATCGTGTCTGCGCTGGCCAAAAGCTGAGCCACCCTAACCTTACTTTCTACCATTTAGTCTGCAGCCCTGCAGGTTACAAGTAGGCTGACATTAACACTGCAAGAAGTTACTGTGCAAATCCCCTAGTCGCCACACTCTGGCTCCTGTTTGGGTACACTGAGGGAGAATTTAGCATGGCCAATGCATCTAAGCAGCACTTAGAAACAGGAAAGGCGCAGTCACTATGTTGGGGGTGTACTACAGGCCCCCCAACAGCCCAAGGGAAGTGGAAGAATGGATATGTCAGGAGATACTGGATAGGTGCAGGAAATATAGGGTTGTTGTAGTGGGAGACTTCAATTTCCCTGGTATAGACTGGAAATCGCTGAGGGCGGGGACTCTGGATGGTGAGGCATTTGTAAAATGTGTACAGGAGGGTTCGTTGGAACAATATGTGGACAGCCCAACTAGAGAGGGGGCTATACTGGACCTGGTGCTGGGGAATGAGCCCGGTCAGGTCTTCAAAGTTTTGGTTGGGGAACATGTGGCAAATAGTGACCACAATTCTGTTAGCTTTAGGATAGTGATGGAAAAGGATGAGTGGTGTCCCAGGGATAAGGTGTTGGATTGGGGGAAGGCTAACTTTATTGGGATCAGGCAGAAATTGGCAGCTCTTGATTGGGAGAGGCTGTTTGAGGGTAAATCCACATCTGGTATGTGGCAGTCTTTTAAGGAACGGTTGTTAGGGCTACAGGACAAGCATGTGCCTGTAAAAAAGAAGGATAGGAAGGGTAGGATTAGAGAACCGTGGATAACCAGGGAAATTGAGGGACTGGTCAAAAGGAAAAGAGAGGCGTATGTTAGGTCCAAGCAGCTAAAAACGGAGGGAGCTCTGGAGGAGTATAATGAAAGTAGGAAAATACTCAAACGGGGAATTAGAAGAGCAAAAAGGGGTCACGAAATGTTCTTGGCAGACAGGATTAAGGAGAATCCCAAGGCATTTTATTCATACGTTAGGAACAAAAGGGTTGTTAGGGAAAAAATCGGACCTCTCAGGGACAAAAGTGGGGACTTATGCTTGGAGCCCAAAGAGGTAGGGGAGATCCTAAATGAATACTTTGCGTCGGTATTCACTAAGGAGAGGGATGTGTTGACTGGGAGTGTCTCGGAGGGGAGTGTTGAACCGTTGGAGAAAATCTCCATTACAAAGGAGGAAGTGTTAGGTTTGTTAGAGAATATAAAGACTGACAAATCCCCAGGGCCTGATGGAATCTATCCAAGGCTGCTCAGGGAGACGAGAGGTGAAATCGTTGGGCCTCTGACGCAAATCTTTGTCTCGTCACTGGACACAGGTGAGGTCCCAGAGGATTGGAGGATAGCCAATGTGGTCCCGTTATTTAAGAAGAGTAGGAAGGATAACCCGGGTAATTATAGGCCGGTGAGCTTGACGTCTGTGGTGGGGAAGTTGTTGGAGAAGATTCTTAAAGATAGGATGTATGCGCATTTAGAAAGGAATAAACTCATTAACGATAGTCAACATGGTTTTGTGAGAGGGAGGTCATGCCTCACGAACCTGGTGGTGTTTTTTGAAGAAGTGACCAAAATGGTTGACGAAGGAAGGGCCGTGGATGTTGTCTATATGGACTTTAGTAAAGCATTTGACAAAGTCCCTCATGGTAGGCTAGTGAAAAAGGTTGGATCCCATGGGATAAAGGGGGAGGTGGCTAGATGGGTGGAGAACTGGCTTGGTCATAGAAGACAGAGGGTGGTAGTGGAAGGGTCTTTTTCTGGCTGGAGGCCTGTGACTAGTGGTGTACCGCAGGGCTCTGTATTGGGACCTCTGCTGTTTGTGATTTATATAAATGATCTGGAAGAAGGAGTAACTGGGGTGATCAGTAAGTTTGCGGACGACACAAAACTGGCAGGACTTGCAGATAGTGAGGAACATTGTCAGAGGCTACAGAAGGATATAGATAGGCTGGAAATTTGGGCAAGGAAATGGCAGATGGAGTTCAATCCTGATAAATGCGAAGTGATGCATTTTGGTGAGAATAATGTAGGGAGGAGCTACACGATAAATGGAAGAACCATAAAGGGTGTAGAGACGCAGAGGGACCTGAGTGTGCAAGTCCACAGATCTTTGAAGGTGACGTCACAGGTGGAGAAGGTGGTGAAGAAGGCATATGGCATGCTTGCCTTTATAGGACGGGGCATAGAGTATAAAAGTTGGGGTCTGATGTTGCAGATGTATAGAACGTTAGTTCAGCCGCATTTGGAATACTGCGTCCAGTTCTGGTCGCCACACTACCAGAAGGACGTGGAGGCTTTGGAGAGAGTACAGAGGAGGTTTACCAGGATGTTGCCTGGTATGGAGGGGCTTGGTTATGAGGAGAGATTGGGGAAACTGGGGTTGTTCTCCTTGGAAAGACGGAGGATGAGGGGAGACTTAATAGAGGTGTATAAAATTATGAAAGGCATAGATAGGGTGAACGGTGGGAAGCTTTTCCCCGGGTCGGTGGTGATGTTCACGAGGGGTCATAGGTTCAAGGTGAAGGGGGGGAGGTTTAACACAGATATCAGAAGGACATATTTCACACAGAGGGTCGTGGGGGCCTGGAATGTGTTGCCGGGCAAGGTGGTGGAGGCGGACACACTGGGAACGTTTAAGACTTATCTAGACAGCTATATGAACGGAGTGGGAATGGAGGGATACAAAAGAGTGGTCTAGTTTGGACCAGGGAGCGGCGCGGGCTAATTGTTCCTGGTTTCTCGTTTCAAGGCTTCATTCTATGATCATCTTGCTGGTGCCAGTACAGAGTGAGACTGCGGATAGTTGGGAACCTGTCTCGGGGGCAGGGAATTCATATGGTGTTTGTGGAAGTGGAAATGACTAGGGTTGGGAAGCATTTTCCGATCGGGGCCATTGTGATCTCCTGGACTCGTTTCGATCGCCTCAGGGGGTCGGAGAGGAATTTCCCAGATTTTTTTTCCCCATATTGGCCCTGGGGTTTTTCACTCTGGGTTTTCGTCTCTCCCTGGAGATCACATGGTCTGGAATGGGGGGGTGGGGGTGAGTTAATAGGTTGTAATGAACAAAGCATCGTAGCTGTGAGGGACAGCTCGGTGGATAGGATATTGGTATGTAGATAGGCTGGAAAATTGGGCGGGGATCCTGGATTCAGGATTCAATCCTGGACCGGGGAGCGGCGCGGGCTTGGAGGGCCGAAGGGCCTGTTCCTGTGCTGTATTGTTCTTTGTTCTTTGTTGTCTTTTGGACAGTGGGAGGAAACCGGAGCACCCGGAGGTAACCCACGCAGACACGGGAAGAACGTGCAAACTCCACACAGACAGTGAACCAAGCTGGGAATCGAACCCAGGTCCCTAGAGCAGTGAGGCAGTAGTGCTAACCACTGTGCCACCGTGCCAAGTATGGTTATGGAACTTCAGGTGCAAACCCAAACACCTTTTAAATGAGTTGAGAGTTTTGGCCTCTTACTTCTTCCGTCAGTGAGTTCCAGACATCCCAGATAGCCCTCAATGGAAAAAAAATCTGCTGTCTAATCCTTCTCCCAATCACTTTAAATCTATGCCCCTAGTCACTGACTTCTCTGCCAAAGTAAACAGGCCCTTCCCATCCACTCCATCCAGGCCCCATACAAATTCGTACACCTGTATCAAATCTCCCGTCAGCCTCCTCTGTACCAAGAACAATACTGTACCAGCCTATCTAATCTTTCCTCATGGCTTCAATTTTCCAGTCCCGGCAAGATCCTCAATCTCCTCTGTACCCTCTCTAGTAAAATTACATCCTTTCTGTAATGAGGTGACCAGAACTGCAGGGAGTACTCAAGTTGTGGTCTAACTAATGTTTTACGTAGTTCCAGCACAACCACTCTGCTTTTATACTCTATGCCTCAGCTGATAAATGAAAGGATTCCCTGTGCCTTCTTAATCACCTTATCAACCTGTTCAGGGACCTGTGGATATTCACTCCCATGTCTCTACAACTTTTAGTATCTCCCATCTACTGTGTAATCCTTTGCCTCGCTTGAGTTCCCAAATGCATCACCTCACACTCTCGAGTTGAATTCCCCCTGAACAGTCCATTGATATCTCCCTGCAGTTTACAACAATCCTCCTCACTATTAACCTCACAACAATTTTTTTTGTTTGCAAACTTCTTGATCAGTCTTCCTACATTTACGTACAAATTAGTAATGCATCTGACAAAAAGTAGGGGGACACAGTATTGCAGAACTGCCCTGGAAACAGCCTTCCAGTCACAATAATGTTATTTCCTGTTACTGAGCCAATCTTGTGCCCAGCTTGCTACATTCCCCTGGAGCCCAGAGACTGTTATTTTTTTAACCAGTCTCTCAAGTGGTACCTTGTCAAAAGCCTTGTAGGACCACATCAAATGCAATTCCCTCATCAATCCTCATTGCTTCTTCAAAAAAATTCAATCTTTGCTTCTTCAAAAAATTCAATCAAATTAGTCAGACATTACCTTCTCTTAACAAATCCATACCGACTATCCATGCTTAATCCATGTCTTTCTAAGTGACAGTTTATCCTCTTCCTCAGAACTGATCTGCCCACTACTGAGGTTAGACTGACTGTCTTGTAATTATTCGGTCCTTCCTGCACTCTCTTAACCAAAGGCAAAACGTTAACAGACCTCCAATCCTCTGGCACCTCACTTGTACCCAGTGAGGATTGGAGAATGATGGTCAGCCCCTCCGCAATTTCCTCCCTGGCTTCTTTTAACAGCCTGAGGTACATTTCATCCAGCTATTGAATGAACTGCTATTTCCGAAGTTGCTCACATCGTCACTCCCACCCTGCTCAACCTCGATAATGTCCACCACAAAGGCTTAAATAAAAAATCAACTCTTGGAATTATTCACGGGAGCTACACTACAAAGAAACCTACAGGGAAATATCAAACAACTTACTTATCATAAAATCCCACAGTAGTTTATGGATGGAATGAGGCATTGAACTACAGAGCCCTGTGCAGGGACTGAAGGATCACTTGAGGATACATTAAAGGTTGGGGAAGAGAAGGCAGAGGAATTTAGGAAAGAGTTCCAGATAAAACGGTGCGAGATATTTGCCATGCCACAACCAAGATCGTATACTGCCAGGAAGAACGAACAAACCTGTGTCAATATAGAGCTTTCCTTGCCCCAAGTACTTCACTCTTGTCTTGGGAGGCAAAAACAGAAGCCAATCTACATGCAGCAGGATCTCACAAACAACAATTGGGTAAATAAGCAAGAAAGCTCTTTTAGTGATGTTGATCAAGGGTTAACATTAGCTTAGATTAAATAGATTAAAAACATTAAATAGTACTAAGGGATCTTTTATATTTAGTTGGAGCTTTGAATTAATATCTCATTTGAAAGATTGCTTGATTTAATATGCCTACCACGCACTAATAAAGCAAAACTACAGCAGAAACAAATTACAACCATAGCACCCAAATCATAATGGAATTACAGGATCTTCAGCTTTTTGAAAGCTGTTCAATTATTCCCACTCCTCTGCTCTTTTCCCAGAGCCACATAAATCTTTCCCTTTCAAGTATATATCTCAATACAGATTATATCTGCTGTGTGTCACCAATAGGCTAACTACACGACCAACACATCAGCATCCATTTTGATGGGTAAAGACAATGATTGCTTAGTGTAGTACTGAACCATATACACAGCAGTGCAGTCCAGCTTTGATTCCCAGTTTGTGTTGAGCTGGCTGAGTGGCAACAGAATCCACTACAATCAACTCAGCGTCGATGACGTGTGGGGAGAGGAGCAAGGAATTAAATCACCCAGGGCTCCTGTTAATGGTCATTATAAACTGCATTCTGCTGCATGGATATCTAAAGGTGACTGGATGAGACATGGCTCTCCATCTCCAAAAGGAATGTGGACGCTTACTATCCAGCCTTTTACCAAGAGATAGTCATTTGAGTAGGTTGGCAAAGTGCTGCTGCAGTTCCATCGTGAGCCAAGCGAGGAGGGGGTGATCATTTAGGTGCTGTGGGGAGGTGGGAGGATGGCTGGAAGTGAGGTAAGTCAGGATTCAACAAGTGTGTTAGTACATTCCCCTCTTGTTATAAGGATATTAATTCCAGCTGAAAACATGTATAGAAAATTACATATCAATTAAGTAAAACTCTGATGATGTATTACAACATTTGCAACAATACAGCCTCGGAGTTAAAAATGATGCACGAGGGGAGTCTTTCAGTATTATGTTGCATTTTCAAATGTCTGGTGACCTTAGAAAGACAAGCAGCTGCAAGCTCAGTTGGCACCACGCTAGAGGATCAAAACAGAATCATTACCTATTTCAGGGGCAGATGAGATGCATCAACCTGCGAAGTGAGGAAATGTGTGGGGAACATGGTATTGGGTCGGTGTGGTTTACAGATCAGACACCTTCCACAGTGTGCTGCTCAGAAGTGGCGGTTTCCAACTTGAAAAAATATGAAGTGCATGACCAGAGGGGGGAAAAAAAACTTTTACCGAGAAAAAAAAAACTAAAATGGAAAGCTAATAAGATGAATCTCTGATAATCGGTAAGGTTTATGGCGGTATTACAAAAACTGTCAAATTAACCATGCTCACAATCTCCTCTCATAAAAAGGTGTGTAAACCATTCAGTGATAAACGCAAACAAATAAAGACAGAGCAAAATGACAGCATGTTTGCTCTCTACTTTGGACTTTAGACCAGAGCTAATTTTTGATGAAGTAATTGGGATGGGTGGCACACAGCACTCAGGTGTTTATATTTGACACATCTCTCATTATAGACCTCAATCTGGTGCGGGGAGAGGGGAAGCTGCCTTCAGTAATAAATGGAGATAGGCAGCACACAGAATCACCCTCCTCCAATCTTAACAGAAATGCCAGGCACAGAACATATTTGTGCCAATAAATCCTTACCCAAGAAACAGCCGAGATCATGAATGGAATAGGGAAATTGAAGCATGTGTTAATAATGTCACGTACAAACGTTTCCACATTTATTTGGGATGGCACAGCGGTTAGCACTGCTGCCTCACAATGCCAGGGACCCGGGTTCAATTCCTGGCTTGGGTCACTGTCTGTGCGGGGTGTGCGTATAGGTTTCCTCCGGGTGCTCCGGTTTCCTCCCACAGTCTGAAAGACGTGCAGGTTAGGTGCATTGGTCATAATAAATTCTCCCTCAGTGTACCCAAACAGGCGCCGGAGTGTGGCGACTAGGGGATTTTCACAGTAACTTCATTGCAGAGTTAATGTAAGCCTACTTGTGACTAATAAAGAGAAAAAATAAACTTTAAACTTTTTTTTTGTGGGTGGGGTGGGGAGCTGGGTGTATTTTAAACTTTCTGAGCAGTGGAAAATCTGGTGGTCTTCTCCTCTGACCATCTGCTCACCCAATTTAATTTTCCGAGAACTCTTCAAATAGGCAGGAGGCTGTTTAAATATGCCAATGGGGATCCTACACTGGTCGTAGGAATCTTATTGCAACCTTCATGGTGTTATTGGCAGTATCAGTTTCACATTTTCCAGACTTAACCATCAACCTTTAAAAGAAAAACTGGAGGCGGTTAAAAATAATGCTGTTTGCCCATTGGTCACCTACAGCCTGGTGGCAACACCCAGTTAAAGTTCACACGTGAAGATGATTCAGGTGAGTAGCTCCTGTGGTATAACGGTTGTTTTACACGCACAAGGGCCCTGGTTTGAAACAGTAGACTGTAAATAGTTAAAGCCGTCTGATCACTGCCGATATAGTGACCTTTTTGGACTTGAATCGAAAGGTCTCCCACTATATCTTTTCTCAGGTTTCCTTCTGCAGCTATACGGCTATAAGAATGTTCCTGCTTTTGACAGACCACAGGGAGGAAGTTCCCGATTCAATTTTCCTTCCTCTGCAGGGCAACACCCAAACTTGGCTGCTCCCCATGCAGCCGGATGGCGAATAGGACAGTTGTAAAATGTTCTCTTGTATTCCAACTCTCAAATGGCTCAGTGGCAGCTTCCACCTTTTTGTGTCAGAACATGGATTTAAACTCTTCAGACTTGGCTCACTTTCTGTGCAAGTCCGGGAGCGCTGTACTGCTGGCAGTGTTTTTCAGATGAGCTGTTATGCCAACGGCTGCCAGCTCATTGGAAGACATAAAAGATCCCATGGCACTGTTCAAAAAGGAACCAGAGAGTTCTTCCAGGGTAATGAACTCAATCAGCCCAAGTAGAAGGGAGTTTCCCTACCGCCTACAACTTCTTTTAGCACCAATTCTACCTATTGAAGATCTCAACTTCTTGCTGGGATACCGTTCCACAATTAGATCACCCAAGACCACTATGGATGCATGGACCTTCGGATCGAAAGCCAGAAAGTTGTCAAATGTTGGACAGTCATAAAGTCATAGAGGTTTACAGCAAGGAAACAGGCCCTTCGGCCCAACTTGTCCATGCCACCCAGTTTTTAACACTAAGCTAGTCCTAATTGCCCGGGTTTGGCCCATACCCCTCTATACCCATCTTACCCATGTAGCCGTCTAACTGCTTTTTAAAAGCCAAAATTGTACCCGCCTCTACTACTACCTCTGGCAGCTTGTTCCAGACACTCACCACCCCCGAGTGAAAAAATTGCCCCCAATCACATCCAAGCCCTATTCCATCTTCAGCCAACTTCAGTACAAGACGGCATGTATACTGTCCAATTGTCCCCTCCCTAACCCTGAGACATTAAGCCCAACTTTAGTACTCTGTTCACACTCTGCCTGAGACAAGTTAACTCAGCTCAGCTCGGGAATCTAATCTGGTTCCTTAAACGCCTGCATGGTTTGAATAATCACTGAATAAACTCAATGACACAGGGAGAGTCACAAGGGTTGACTGAAGATGTAGTATGCAATCCCAAAAATTCCCACCTTCATCAGGTAACATTAATTAGACACTCACATCAATGGCCTGAGTAACTGGCTTGCCTGTCAGTTCCTTAGTGCAGTAAGAGTTTTAACAACACCAGGTTAAAGTCCAACAGGTTTATTTGGTAGCAAATTCCATTAGCTTTCGGAGCGCTGCTCCTTCGTCAGATGGAGTGGATATCTGCTCTCAAAACTCTCTTAAAGTTTACAGTTGCAGCACAGCCTCCTTGCAGAATCAGCCCACATGTACATCAACATTTCATCCAACACCGCTGATGGGAATCGAGGTCATATTTCATCTCCCTGCTAACAACAAATTCTGTCCACTTTAGCAGACGGCTTTTTGCAATCCACATGATGTTGTTGGCAGTGTTTGTCCCTCCTTCATCCAGGGGGTTTTCATTTTCACCCAACTAGCTCATCGGTAAAACCCAACTGTTTTTTAAAATCTTCGAATTGTGTTTGCTACTGTTTCTAATGGAAGTGTAAAAAGAGATGACTAATAAAATCTGCACAGGAAACAAGAGCCATATGGTATATTTCTTCTGACAGCTGTATGCTAAATAACTACACTGTAAATTTGTGGTGGCTTTAACATGCATTTAAATAGATACTTAACAGTAAAAGGAAACAATCAGAGACGTTTCATTATAATTATAATCTAAATAGTCAGTAAAATTTCAGATTGGAGATTACGAAGGCATTAACATTTTTTTGTGCACTAACAGCTATAGAAACCCTACCAGTCCATTTTTGAGTCTCATTCTTGAATGTTCCTTAGGTTCAGAAGGCACACGATGTTTGCCCTGTATACGCCTGCACTCAAAGCTGTACCCACCATAACTGAGCTGCTACCTCATTCACAATTCCTCCTGAATGAAATAAAATAAAATTACATGAGAAAAAATGGGACTGGTTTGACATTGTGCACTGCCTGTACTAGTCAGGATGTGGAGATGCCGGCGTTGGACTGGGGTGAACACAGTAAGAAGTCTCACAACACCAGGTTAAAGTCCAACAGGTTTATTTGGCAGCAAACACCATAAGCTTTCGGAGCGCTGCTCCTTCGTCAGATGGAGTGGAAATGTGCTCTCAAACAGTGCACAGAGACACAAACTCAAGTTACAGAATACTGATTAGAATGCGAATCCCTACAACCAGCCAGATCTTAAAGATACAGACAATGTGAGTGGAGGGAGCATTAAGCACAGGTTAAAGAGATGTGTATTGTCTCCAGACAGGACAGCCTGCAAGTCCAGGAGGCAAGCTGTGGGGGTTACTGATAATGTGACATAGGCTGTCCTGTCTGGAGACAATACACATCTCTTTAACCTGTGCTTAATGCTCCCTCCACCCACATTGTCTGTATCTTTAAGACCTGGCTGGCTGTAGGGATTCGCATTCTAATCAGTATTCTGTAACTTGATGTTGTGTCTCTGTGCACTGTTTGAGAGCACATTTCCACTCCATCTGACGAAGGAGCAGCGCTCCGAAAGCTAATGGTGTTTGCTGCCAAATAAACCTGTTGGACTTTAACCTGGTGTTGTGAGACTTCTTACTGTGTACTAGTCAGCACAGATGTCAGAATGCTTCAAATATTTATAGCATGTTTAGGAACACACTCAAATACACACTGCCAATATTTGAACCCAACCAACATCACTAGATCAAATTATCTGGTCATTATCCCATTGTTGGTTGTGGGATCTTGCCATGTACAAATTTGCTGCTATGTTCTATTACAGGAGGGAGGATGCTTCAAAAGTATTTCATTGGCCCCAAGTCCTGTTGCAGCAGTTTTAATATGTTAGCAAAGGTAAAAGGAGTGATGTTTTAATAACTGCAAATTGTCATCTTCATTTATTGCATTCTAATTGTGATATTAAAATTATATTAATGCACTGAAACTGAAGATTTTTCTTTAAGAAAAAGCTGGAAGTGCAATAATTAGAGCACTGACCTCCACATGAAACTTCGAACAAAATAATTGCTTCTCATCCTAACTCAGACACCTTGCATAATTCATTAAAACTATGGCTTGTGGCACATATTCATAATAAACTCAAGATTTATGATTTGAATATTTATGAGAAGTCATGTTTAAAAACGGGCACTGCAGTAGGTGAGATTAGTGGTTCTCAAACTTTTGTGTGGGAGACGTTTTGTGAAGACTGATATGTTCCCAGATCTCTCTCACAAATATTGACACACTCCCACAGACCCCCTGCCTAACTTCTGAAAGACTATCACAGCTTCCCGAATGGAGCAGTCACATCTTTGAAGAAAATGTTTTAGCAGACAGCAAAAAAAAAACATTCAGCGAGTCAATGCAACGCAAATCCGAGGACCCCAACATACCAGCATCTGAAAGCCTTGGGGTGGAAACTGTCATGCCATTATGCAGGTGCAAAAAGCACCAATTTTTGGACCGTGGGAGGAAACCGGTGCACCCGGAGCTTTAGAGGAAACCCACGCAGACACGGGGAGAATGTGCAAACTCCACACAGACAGTGACCCAAGCCGGGAATCTAACCCGGGTCCCTGGCGCTGTGAGGCAGCAGTGCTAACCACTGTGCTGCCCAAGATTTAAGTACAGCTTTTTCCCTGTTGCCATCAGACTTTTGAGTGGTCCTCTCGCATTAAGTTGATCTTTCTCTACACCCTACCTATGGCTGTACACAATATTCTGCACCTTCTCCTTTCCTCCTCTATGAACGGTATGCTTTGTCTGTATAGCGCGCAAGAAACAATACTCTTCACTGCATACTAATACACATGACAATAATAAATCAAATCAAAAAGCTCAAGTAATCTGGAGAGGACTTGAAGCCACAACCTTCTGACTTGGGGATGATAGTGCTATCCAATGAGCCACACCTGATATAGATGAAATTCAAAAGTTCAAACAATATTGAATTACTAAATATTCTTTTCCGAATGTTAATTTATATTAATATTCAACCACTAGAACATCTAAAAGAAAGTTTTTAAAAATCCTCCCTGCATTAAATACGATGAATATATTCCGTGGCAGGTTTGCATGAAGGGGTTTCAGCATCAGGACAGCCAATCTCATCTGTAAAATGAATCAAAAGCTGTATGTTGCCAAGGCGCAAGTCCCAACCTGCGCCAGGCTTCTGGAATGGGCGCGGTGCAGAACAGGAAGGAAGCAGATTCCCACCCAGCTCAAAGGCAACAATTTGGAGAAGGATCCATTCTCTTGAACTAAAAGACAGGCAAGGTAAGTCTCTAATGGGCTAACACGTGATTCATCTCATCAAGTCTGGAAAAACACTCAAAATCAAATCACTCACTGTCCCAACTGTTGTGGAATCAATACCAGACCTGAAACTTTATATTCATCGATGGGATGTGGGCGTCACTGGCTGGCCAGCATTTACTGCCCATCCCTAGTTGCCCAGCATTTACTGCCCATCCCTAGTTGCCCTTGAGAAGGTGGTAGTTAGCTGCCTTCTTAAACTGCTGCAATCCGCGAGGTGTAGGTACACCTGTAGTGCTGTTAGGGAGGGCGTTCCAGGATTTTGACCCAGCGACAATGAAAGAATGGCGACATATTTCCAAGTCAGGAAGGTGAGTGACTTAGAGGGGAACCTCCTGGTGCTGGTGTTCCCATCTATTTGCTGCCTTTGTCCTTCTAGATGCCAATGGTCATGGGTTTGGAAGGCGCTGTCTAAGGAACCTTGGTTAATTACTCCAGTGCAACTTGAAGATGGTACACATTACTGCCAATATTCGTTGGTAGTGGAGGGATTGAATGTTTGTGGAAGAGGTAGCAATCAAGCGGGCTGCTTTGTCCTGGATGGCATCAAGCTTCGAGTGTTGTTGGAGCTGCATTCATCCAGGCAAGTGGAGAGTATTCCATCACACTCCTGACCTGTGCCATGTAGATGGTGGATAGGGTTTGGGAGTCAGATTAGTTACTCGTCACAGGATTCCTAGCCTTAGACCTGCTCTGGTAGCCATAGTATTTACTGTCTGAGTCCAGTTCAGTTTCTGGTCAATGGTAATACCCAAGATGTTGTTAGTGGGAGATTCAGTGATGCTAATGCCACTGAATGTTCAGGGACAATGATTAAATCCTCTCTTGTTGGAGATGGTCATTGTCTGGCACTTGCGTGGCACGAATGCTACTTGCCACTTGTCAGCCCAAGCTGGATATTTTCCAGGTTTTGCTGCAGTTGGACATAGACTGCTTCAGTTTCTGAAGAGTGGCGACGGATACTGAACATTGTTCCCAAGCCGGGAATCGAACCTGGATCTCTGGCGCTGTGAAGCAGCAGTGCTAATCGTTGTGCCACCCTCAAAATGACTTGACAAAGTGATTTGTCAGTACAAATCTGTCATTATAAGATTAGAATGTTTTATTAATCTTTTGACCGTCTAACTATAGGATACAACAATTATTATAAAATAGGAAATTGCAAATGAATCAGTGCCTAAAGTTTAAATCTATATGATGCACTTTAAGCTCCAGGGTATTTACTTGATGTTCCCCAATCTTTACCTGACATTTCTGATCAGTAGACGCTGAATGTGAGAGTGTATATGCACACAATAGTTAATAGTTTCTACTTGCAGATGACCTTATGACGACATTAGGTGAGGATAAGATCCTGTATCCTTGCAATTTCCATTAACCTTTTCAAAGTTTACATGGGAATAAAGAATTGGAGTTAATATAGCACCTTTCACAACCCAGAGCAATTCAGAGTGAAGTGTAGTCATTGTTTATACAGATCTGTACGCAGCAAAGTCCCAGAAAAAGGACAAATGTCCAGTTAATTTGATGTGGCTAGCATTGGATTGGAGATGCATGTTGACCAATGACAATGGCCATTTGTTGTTGGGAACTCTGTCCCTGATATCATAGCTCCAACAAAATGGTAACATTTTTAAGAGGCGGAGGTAAGATTGGTAAAGAGCAAAAATATCAACAGCCAAGAAAAATTGAAAGATTGGAATCTCACAGCACAAAAGGAGACAATTTTAAAGATTATTTATTAGTGTCACAAGTAGGCTTACATTAACACTGCAATGAAGCTACTGTAAAATTCCCCTAGTCGCCACACTCTGGCGCCTGTACACTGAGGGAGAATTTAGCATGGCCAATGCACCTAACCTGCACGTCTTTCGGACTGTGGGAAGAAATCCATGCAGATACAGGGAGAATGTGCAGACTCCACACAGGCAGTGACCCAAGCCAGGAATCGAACCTGGATCCCAGGCGCTGTGAGGCAGCAGTGCTAACCGACTGTGCCACCTACCTGTAAGAAGTTTAACAACACCAGGTTACTTCTTACTGTGTTTACCCCAGTCCAACGCCGGCATCTCCACATCATGACCACCTACCTGTGCCAACACAATGGATAAGATAATATGACAAGCTCTGACAGTCAGAGATCATCTGGGCCTTTAAACCACATGGACCAGAAGGTCCCAGATTCAATTTTTGTTCCCTGTTGAATTCAGCAGGAGTAACAGAGGGGCATCTAAACTGAAAAGAGGGAAGCCTTAGTCAGAGTTCCTGCGGCTCCAGAACCCAATGCAACATTCTTTACTAGAAGTGTGCATGTGCAGACAGTGGATAACATCAAGAACAGGTTTGGCTTGTTGACATTCAACAGGCTGCTGGTATCTATTGTTGTGTCTTGCGCATAGACAACAGTCGCTTAAGCCAGGGTTCAGATAATGACTGTTGCTCTTGGGTTTGTGCCCCAGTGAGACGTTACGGTGAGATTGGGAAACAACTGCGGGGGGTGGGGTACAAAAGGACAAAACTTAAACAAGCTCCTTCAAAACAAGCAACCAGTTTAGTTAATGATAAAACTGAGATGCTTGTGAACTCTCATCCCAATCCATCCAAACCCTTAACATTACAGCATCATTCCATGCTACACATGAGCTTTGATGTGGAGGTGCCGGCGTTGGACTGGGGTAAGCACAGTAAGAAGTCTCACAACACCAGGTTAAAGTCCAACAGGTTTATTTGGTAGCAAAAGCCACTAGCTTTCGGAATAGGCTGTCCCTTCGTCAGGTGGGTGGGAGTTCTGATCACAAACAGGGCACAAAGACACAAACTCAATTTACATGAATAATGATTGGAATGTGAGTCTTTACAGCTAATCAAGTCTTAAAGGTACAGACAATGTGAGTGGAGGGAGCATTAAGCACAGGTTAAAGATGCCCCCAAGGGCTCCTTCAAGGAGCACTCTGAAAGTTTGTGGCTTGTGCTACCAAATAAACCTGTTGGACTATAACCTGGTGTTGTGAGACTTCTTACTGTGCGTACATGAGCTTGTCAGATCAAGTTGTTAAAAAAGCACGATGGCAGGAACAATATTTTCTGATCAGAATCAGCATGTTAAATGCACAATCATTCAAATATTCCACAAGCTCCTGTCCCCTGTTCACACCGATTGCGTCCAGCACATTCCTGATGTTTTCCTAATGACACACAGAGGTAAATCATCACTGTTTATCTTCTGTTAGTCATTTAAGTCTGATAGTTTAAGGTGTGAAATTATCAGCTTTCAGCCGCACCTTAAACCAGAAGCGTAACTGACTGGGCAGCTTTCTTTTTAAATTAATTTTTATGGGATGTGGGCGTCGCTGGCTGGGCCAGCATTAACTGCCCATCCCTAACTGCTCTCCGTTTCCAGTTGTGGCTCTGGAGTCACATGTAGGCCAGGTCAGGTAAGGATGGCAGATTTCCTTCACTTAATTAGTGAACCAGATGGGTTTTTACAGCAACTGACAATGGTCATCATTAGACTTTTAATTCCAGGGGACCAATTCTCCCAGCCTGCTGCACTGCTCGAGTGGCGCAAAGGGTCGGGAGACAGCAGGTGGGGCCATTTTGTGAGCTTCCCGCTGGGTACCATGGCCTCCGCGCATCTCCGGCACTAGATTTTTTCATGATCAGCTCCGCGCCAGAAATTGGCACAGAGCTGATTAGAATTTGGAAATCTTCATTTCCATATGATTCGCGAACCCGGGACAGAATTCTCCAGGCCCGCTAGCATCTCTCTCTCCCCCCCCCCACCTTGGCACTGCCCAAGAGGCAAACTGGCACTGCCCAAGGTGCACTTAGGTACTGCCAACTGGGCATCTGGCAGTGCCAAGGGGTCAGGGTCTATTGTGGGCAGTAAGGGTGTGGGGGGCTGCCATTCTGCACTGGGATCGCTGGAAGAGGGAGGGAAGCGGACATCGGGGCTAGCCACTGGGGTGGGAGGGTCGGAGCTGCCGAGGGAAGCAGGGAGATTGGGGCTGGCGGCCGGGGGGGGGGCGCAGTTACATATGGCATGTTGCAGGACTGGACAGCTATCTGGAGGCCGGCAACAGGGGGAGGGGTGGGGGGGCTACTGCGCATGTGCCGAAATCCACGCTGACAGATCAGCCGCATGCGCAGTGGCCCGCTCAGCGCTATGCTACCAGCCTCTTGGGTGGGAATAGGCCCCGCCCCCAGATTTCCGGAGTGAATCCCGCTAGGGGATGCACAGAGTGTTGGAGATACATTCTGGAAATCACGTTAAATAATCAGCGGAGTTACTCCCATGGGAACTTGGAATTCTTTTGGGAGAATCCCGGCCCAGGTTTTTATTGAATTGGAATTTCACCATCAGCTGTGGTGGGATTTGAACCCACGTCCCCAGAGTGTTACCCTGGGTCTCTGGATTGCTAGTTCAGTGCTAATTTACACTGTGTGTACACTGCCTCCCTGTATTTGGTGATTAGAATCTGGCTAGAGGAGGTCTACCAGAAGGAAAAAATACATCAGTCATCCTCAGGCCACTGTTATTCATCTGTGCCAGCTGTGGAAGGGACTCATTAATTGGCCTCAACAGGCACCACCAACGATGTCCAATTCAGAAGTGGTATACACCCTGACCGCAGTCCATCATCTCCCAAAACAAACAGGGGCCTAACCAACAGCACAGACACAGGCCATTCAGCCCAACCAGTCTGTGCCAGCAAATGATTCTTTCCCCGCCCCCCCCAACTAGGTTTTGAACCAGAGACCTTGATGGTATTCACCCGTCGGTTTGAAGGTTCTACGTTCAACTTCCCTATCATCATTTAAAATGAAGGCCAACACCACACACAGGATTGAGGCGGTGTTGGCTGAGTTTCCCTCTTCAGAGCGAGATGCCAAAACTGAGAAGCTGTTCTAATGCTGGAGATGATCAAAAATCTCACAGTACCGTTGGAAGAAGAGCTCTCCCAGTGCCTTAGCTAACATTCCCCCCTCAGCCAAATCCCTGCACAGCACATACCAAAAGCTGTTTGCGACAAATGTCCCGGAACAGTTGACATGTTTGCTTAGTTGAACACTCAATGGGCTCCTAAATTCAACAACACTTAATTTCAATAAGTGCCGCAGTAAATAAGTAATTTTGATCTGATTATTTTAGCTATTTTAATCATATTCCTGCCAGCTTCTTTTTAAATTAAGACTTCCGTACACCTGGGTAGAGGGCATTCCTTTTGATAAACTAACTCAAACAAACTCAGGGACAAAGCAAGAAGGGCAGCCCCCAAATAGAAGAAAACTGCACAAAACAAAACACAAAGCAGAAAGGAAACTTAAAACATTACGATGGCACAGTGGTTAGCACTGCTGCTTCACAGCGCCAGGGACCTAGGTGCGATTCCCAGCTTGGGTCACTGTCTGTGTGGAGTTTGCACGTTCTCCCCGTGTCTGCATGGGTTTCCTCTGGGTGCTCCGGTTTCCTCCCAGAGTCCAAAAGGTGTGCTGGTGAGGTGCATTGGCCATGCTAAATTCTCCCCTAGTGTAACCCGAACAGGAGCCAAAGTGTGGCGTCTAGGGGATTTTCACAGTAACTTCATTGCAGTGTTAGTGTAAGCCTGTTTGTGACACTAATAAACTTTTAAAAAACATTAAATCAGAATGTGATTAAAGGGGGTCGATAATACACCTCAGTCCCTATGGTGCCCAACGAGTACGGAAGGCCTCAATGGTGCCTGTAGACACTGCATACTCCCTCTCCAGGGACAGCTGGTCGCGACTATAACCGCAGTAGAGGGGCGGGCAGACAGTCAGATTGGATGACCTCCTTGGTCTCCCGCTACCTGGAGCTGTGAACCTGGGTACATTTTGTGTGCTGTGATTATAAAAGCTACTCAAGCATTGCAAGCACATATAAATAAACTGTCCACCCACCCCCCCCCCCAATCTTTCTTCTCACAGAAAGCAGGTTCGAGTAACCCCCCACCCCGCAATTTGACAAACTGTCCAATTATTGTTCCAGTCCAGGAGTTGAGCACAGAAATCTTGGCTGACATTCCAGTGCCAGCCCTGAGGAAGTACTGCCTTGCCAGAGGTGCTGTTTTTCAGAGGAGACCAAAAGGCCGCCGACTCATCCTTACAGGTAGGCATAAAAGACCCCAGCGCACTATTTCAAGAGAGAGCAGTAAGGGATTTACACCCTTCGCACTTCTGGGCCAATATTTAGCACTCAATCAACAAAGAAAGCATCCTTTCCGGATGCATCACAGCTCGGTATGGCTCCTGCTCTGACCAAGACCGCAAGAAACTACAAAGGTCGTGAATGTAGCTCAGTCCATCACGCAAACCAGCCTCCCATCCATTGACACCTTCTAAACTTCCCCAGCATAATTAAGGACTCCACACACCCCAACATTCTCTCTTCCATCTTCTTCCGTCGGGAAAATAATACAAAAGTCTGAGGTCACGTACCAACCGAGTCAAGAATAGCTTCTTCCCTGCTGCCATCAGGCTTTTGAATAGACCTACCTTATATTAAGCTGATCTTTCTCTACATCGTAGCTACAACCGTAACTACATTCTGCACCCACTCCTTTCCTTCTGCTCTATGTACTCTATGAATGGTATGCTTTGTCTACATAGCACGCAAGAAACGATACTTTTCATTGTATAATAATGCATGTGACAATAATAAATCAAATCAAAAGAGAGGTGATCTGATTGCTGATTGTGGGAGCTTGCTGTGCACCCAACTGGTTGTCGTGAGGGACAGAGGTTAGCACTGCTGCCTCACAGCGCCAGAGAGACAGGATCAAATCCAGTCTTGGGTCACCATCTGTGTGGAGTTTGCACATTCTTCCCATGTCTGCGTGGGTTTCCTCCGGGT